>NW_020868008.1:0-43480 GCF_003369695.1 Bos indicus x Bos taurus
AGCTGAAAACCCTGGGAAATTCTTTCCAGTATCTCCCTTTTTCTTTCTGTTTTTCATGAGATTCTATTTTTATATGTGTTTGTTTTTTTTAAAGATAGATATTGAAGAAATTGTAGAACTCCTTCAGAAAGAATTTTGTTTTGCTTCTACTTAGGTGTAGATTTGGGCTTCCTGGTGGATTAGATGGTAAAGCATCAAAGCTGGAGACGTGGGTTACATCCCTGGGTTTGGAAGATCCCCTAGAGGAGGGTGGGTGGCAACCCACTCAGTATTCTTGCCTGGAGAATCAGCATGGACAGAGGGGCCTGGAGGGCTACAGTCCATAGGGTTGCAAAGAGTCAGACAAGACTGAGTGACTAAGCACAGCTCAGGGATAGATTTAGCGACAAAACATCTTACTTAACTCATTCTTACAGCAACACTTGGGTTAAAACAGAAATTGTGGTACTGTCAGAAGCAGAACTCTCCTTGGAGAAGGTGAACACTAAGATTATGATAACTTTACTACTGGGTCACAACTTTCATCTTAGGCTCCATCACTAGGTCATTATTTCCTTTAACAGTTTCTTATTATTCAACCCTTCCAGACTTCTGATCATTGCTGTTTCTGCAGGAAATCACACCCAGGTGCTGCTGAAGTGCAACGACTCCATATCTGAACCAGCAGGCTCTGCGGCCTCAGAGGAGAGCGTCCCCTACTGCCCAGGTAAGGGTCCCACAGGACAGAAGACCCTTCTCAACCCCTGGGGTCACCGCCCGATTGTCCCATTTCTCCTTCCTCAGACAGCAGACAGCTCCGCCTGGTGGACGGAGGAGTTCTCTCTGCGCCGGGAGAGTGGAAATTCTTGACCAGGGCTCCTGGGGCACCATCTGTGATGATGGCTGGGACCTGGCTGATGCCCGCGTGGTGTGCAGGTAGCTGGGCTGTGGAGAAGCCCTCAATGCCACAGGGTCTGCTCACTCTGGGGCAGGATCAGGGCCCATCTGGCTGGACGACCTGAACTGCATAGGAAAGGAGTCCCACGTGTGGAGGTGCAGGACGCCGGGGTCATCTGCTCACGTCTGCGCTGCACACTGTCCACAGGCTGGGAGAGGGGTGGGGCCCTGGAGGAAGGGGGTCTGAGTCCTGAGGGAGAGATGCTGAAAGGACCAGAGAAGGAGGCTTCCTTCCATGGAGCCTGTCTTTCCAGAAGATATGAAGATGAGGTGCTTTCACTTCCTTCTGCAGCAGCTGAGATTCTGGTCCTTTCTTTTCAGCAGTGTTTCCTGGCAGAGCCTTTTCTCACAGGTTTTCTTGAAAGCAGGGCTCTCTCTCCAGTTACATACAAAAAATTTAACCCACAGTACTAGTTTTCATTTGCTTAGGTAACAACATACCAACTAGTGGTTTAAAACAGTATGTGTTTACTGCCTTACTTCTGCTTTTGAACTGTGGTGTTGGAGAAGACTCTTGAGAGTCCTTGGACTGCAAGGAGATCCAACCAGTCCATTGTGAAGGAGATCAGCCCTGGGATTTCTTTGGAAGGAATGATGCTAAAGCTGAAACTCCGGTACTTTGGCCACCTCATGCGAAGAGTTGACTCATTGGAAAAGACTCTGATGCTGGGAGGGATTGGGGGCAGGAGGAGAAGGGGACGACAGAGGATGAGATGGCTGGATGGCATCACTGACTCGATGGATGTGAGTCTGAGTGAACTCCGGGAGTTGGTGATGGACAGGGAAGCCTGGTGTGCTGCGATTCATGGGGTCGCAAAGAGTCAGACACAACTGAGAGACTGATCTGATCTGATCTGTAGCTTAGATGTCCAGCATGGATCTCACTGGGCTGGGATCAAGGCTTTAGCAGTGCTGCATCACTTTTGCGGCTTTAGGGATGAATCTGTTTCTTGTCTTTTCAAGCTTCTAGAAACTGCCTACATTCTTTGGTTCATAGCCCCCTTCATCCATTTTCAGATCAGCAATGCTGCCTGTCTTCAACCATTATCCAGAGTCACATCCCTCTCTCTAACCAGAGCTAAGAAAAGTATTCTACTTTTAAAGACAGTGGGTCTAAGGATGTGGTTAGACTCAGCTCACATTGTTAATACAATATTCTAGCTTAAACTCACCATCCCACGGTCCTTACCTTAATCACATTTGTAAATCCCTCTTGTCAGATATGGTAACAGATTCACAAGTTGCAGAGATTGGGATGTGGACATTCTGGGGTTAATTATTCTGCCTATCTCCCCAGTATCTACATCACATCACTTTGATATACTCTAAAGATTTTGTAAAGAAGCAGGATTTAGCTTCCTTCCCTCACTAGCACCCACAAAGTTTGGTCTTCCTCTCAGTTCATTTCCACTACACCATTGTGGTAGAAATAGAAAGACAGACACAAATGGACAAAGTCAGTTAAAAGGGAGGCGATGTTAGTCTTGTCATCTAGTGGGTATCTCTTGAACAAGGTCAGAGATGAATGTTTACTATTTCTAGAAGAAAGGAAAACCTAGAACATCCAGCAAAGTTTTTACTGTGTCCTGTCTCCTCTCCTTTCAACCTTAGAGTTCCTGGCCCTCAGGATGGTGAGTGAGGACCATCAGTGTGCTGGGTGGCTGGAAGTTTTCTACAACGGGACCTGGGGCAGTGTCTGCTGCAGCCCCATGGAAGACATCACTGTGTCCATGATCTGCAGACAGCTTGGCTGTGGGGACACTGGAACCCTCAACTCTTCTGTTGGTCTCAGAGAAGGTTCTAGACCCCGATGGGTGGATGGAATCCGCTGTCAGAAAACTGACACCTCTCTCTGGCAGTGTCCTTCTGACCCTTGGAATTACACTTCATGCTCTCCAAGGAGGAAGCCTATATTTCGTGTGCAGGTGACTCACTACATGTTTCTGTGTGTCTGTCCCAACCCTGTAGGATGCAGTGAGATTTGATATTTTAAAATCTAAGTGATATTTTAGTAATCTAAGTTTAATTGGGTCCACAAAGATGACATTGAGTAAAAATGTTAGTCACTCAGTTGTGTCTGACCCTTTGTGACTCCATGGACTGTATAGCCTGCCAAGTTCCTCTGTCCATGGAATTCTCCAGGCAAGAATACTGGAATGGGTTGCCATTCCCTTCTCCAGGGGATCATCCTGACCTGAGGTATCAAAATCGGTTTTCCACATTGCAGTCAGATTCTTTACCGTTTGAGCCACCAGAGAAACCTAAATCAGGTAAGGATGGAACTAATTTAATTCACATATTCCAACCTTGATTGTTAAAATTTTTGAGATGTAATTCTTGTAACATTGTACTAGTCCTAAGTGTACAACATAGTATTTACGTATTTGTACATATTGCTAAATAATCAACACATGTATAGTAATATTCATCACAACATGTAGTTACAATTTTTTTTCTTATGATGAAAACTTTAAGATGTATTTTCCTACCTACTCTCAAGTATAAAATACAGGGTTAACTGTAGCCACCATGCTGTACATTACATCCTATGACATTAATTTTAGACCTGGAAGTTTGTATCTTTTGGCTACCTTCACCCATTCCATTTTGACCACATTGACCCTCTGGAAACCACCAAACTGTTCTTTGCATCTCTGAACTCATTCTTCTGTTTTTTTTTTTTTTTTTTTAATAATGCACATGTAAATAAGATTAAATGGTATTTTTCTTTCTCTATCTGACTTAGTTCATTTAGCATAAGGCCCTCAAGTTCCATCCATGTTGCAAATGGCAAGATTTCTTCTTTTTTATGGCTGGATATATGTACATAGCAAATTTTATTTATCCATTCATCCATCAAAAAAGGCTTAATGTTGTTTGGCTATTTTAAATAATTCTGCAATGAACATTGAGTTGCACATATCTTTTTAAGTTAGTGTTTTTATTTTCTTCTGGTAAATACCCCAAAGTGAAATTACTACCTCACATGGCAGTTTTATTTTTAGGTCTGAGTTTCTATTGAGGAACCTTAATACTGTTTTCCGTGGTGGCTGCACCAACTTATCTTTCCCCCAACTGTGCACAAGCTTTCTCTTCTCGCCACAGTCTCAAAAATTCTCGTTATTTCTTGTCTTTTTGATAAAAACAACTCTGAGGTGATATCTCATTGTGGTTTTGATTTGCATTTTCCTGATGATTAGTAATGTTGTATATCTTTTCATGTACCTTTTCATGAACAACTGTATGTTTTCTTTGAAAAAATGTCTATTCAGGTCCTCTGCCCATTTTTAAATGAGACTGTATTCTTTTGCTATTGAGTTATATGAGTTCTTTATGTATTCCACATATTAACCCATATCAGAAATACATTTTGCATATATTTTCTCTGATACTAAAGATTGTCTTTCCATTTTTTTAAAAAAATATTTTTCAGCACGATATCTTTGCCCTTTATTTATATATTTACCAACCTGCATGCCCTACTGGATCTTAGCTCCCCAAACAGAGATTTCATCTGGGCCGTGGCAGTGAAAGCACTGAGTCCTGACCACTGGACTGCCCTCTAAGTTCCTCATTTTGCTGATGGTGTCCTTTGTTGTGCAGAAGTTTTTTAGTTGTATGTCATCCCACTTAGTTAGTTTTGCTCTTGTTGCCTAATCCAAAAAGCCACCACCAAAACTGATGTCTATAACTTTTTCTTCCAGGATTTTTATGGCTGCAGGACTTATGATTAAGTCTTTGATCCATTTTGAATTAATTTCTGTGAATACTACGAGAGAGTGGTCCAGTTTTATTTTTTGCATGTAGCTGTCCAGTTTTCCCAACACCATTTATTGAAGAGAATGTCCTTTCAGCATTGCATATTCCTAGTTCCTCTGTCAAAAATTAATTAACTGTATGTATTTGGGTTTATTTCTGGGCTCTCTATTCTATTCTGTTGATTTCTGCACCCATTTTTATACCAACACTATACTGTTTTGCTTAATACAGCTTTGAAATGTAGTTTTAAATCAGGAAACATGGCACCTCCAATATTGTTCTTCTTTCTCAAGATTGCTTTGGCTATTCAGGGTCCTTTGTGGTTCCATACAAAATTTAGATTGTTTGTTCCATGTCTGTGAAAATTTCCTTTGGAATTTTGATAACAAAATCCACTATCTTTCATCAGTGTCTTAGAGTTTCATTGTACAGGACTATCACCTCTTTGGTTAAATTTGTTCCTAATAATTTATCAGTTTTTTGTTCAACTGTAAATAGAATCGTTTTCTTAATTTTTCCTTATGGCAATTTGTATCAAAATGCAACTGATTTTTGTATATAAAGTTTGTATCTTGCGACTTCACTGAGTGTATAGTTCTAACAGATTTTGGTGGGGACTTTAGGGTTTTCTATATATAATATTATGAAATCTCCAAATAGCATCAGTTTTGCCTTTTCCTTTCAGATTTGTGTGTCCTTATTTTTTTTCCTTGCCGGATTGTTTTGGCTAGGAATACCAAAACTATGTTGAATAAAAGTGGTGATTAGGCATCTTTGTCTTGCATCTGATCTCAGAAAAAAAATATTCAGCTTTTTGCTGTTGAGTAGGAGGTTAGCTGTGAGTTTGTCATATGGTCTTTATTATATTGAGATATAATCCCTCTATATCTACTTTATAGAGGTTTTTAAAATCAGAAATGGATGTTAATGTTTTCAAATGTTTTTTCTACATCTACTGAGAGGATATGATTTTCATTTTCATTTTGTTTACTTGGTGTATCACATTGATTGATCTGTGAATATTGAACCATCCTTGCATCCTTTGGAACAAATCTCACTTGATCATCATGCATGATCCTTTGGATGCATGATTGAATTATGTTTTTTAATACTTTGTGGAGGATTTTTGTCCCTCTGTTTATCAGAGATATTTCTTGTCTGGTTTTGATATCAGAACCTTGTTGGCCTCATAAAATGAGTTTGGCAGTGTTCTTTTCTTCTGCTTTTTGAAGAGTCTGAGAAGGTTCTACCACTTAACACCATTACACTGGGAACTGGGATTTCAACAGCAAGTGCTGAATGAAGTAAATAAATGTTGGGGGGTGACAGATATTCAAACCAAAGTGCTTATTCCCTGCAACACTTCTCTCTCTCTCTCTCTTTCCTACATACACAAACACACACACCCATTCAGATATATCTTGAATGATATGCTGGGTGTTGCCTGAGAGAATGTGGTGATAGATATTTCAAAAACATACATTCACCACCCCTTGCCTCTCTTGCCTCATCTCTTTGTCTTTTCCACTTGAAGGCTAAAGAAGCATTAAACTGTTAAATCTTTTATTGATGATATTTTTCCTACAGTAAAGCACCAGAAAGTGGGAGGTGGTTAAGTCTCTGACCCTGAAAGTGAGTAACCACCTCGAAGAAATCCTGCCATCACTTTCTCAGAGGATCTCTGTATAGATTGGGTAGGAGGCTTGATAGGATGATGTGGAAAGAATACATTAATTCTGATATTTTTTAACAGGTAGATTTTACACTTATGTATATTTCTTTCAGTTTCAGGCTTTTGTGCCTTTTCTTGGTGTTTTGTTTGTAATTTCTGTTTCCTCTGATTACTTAGCTTTCTCAGTATATCTATTTGAGTCTATTGCAGACAGTTTTACTTTCAGTTCAGTTTAGTTGCTCAGTCATGTCCAACTCCTTGTAACCCATGGACTGCAGCACACCAGGCCTCCCTGTCCATCACCAACTCCTGGGGTTTGCTCAAACTCATGTCCCTTGAGTCAGTGATGCCATTCAATCATCTCATCCTCTGTCATCCCCTTATCCTCCCCCTTTCAATCTTTCCCAACATCAGGGTCTTTACCAATGAGTCAGTTCTTCGCATCAGGTGACCAAAGTATTGGAGTTTGAGCTTCAGCATCAGTCCTTCCAATGAATATTCAGGACTGATTTCCTTTAGGATGGACTGGTTTGAACTCCTTGCAGTCCAAGGGACTCTCAAGAGCCTTCTCCAATACTACAGTTCTAAAGCATCAATTCTTTGGTGCTCAGCTTTCTTTAGAGTCCAACTCTCCCATCCATACATGACTACTGGAAAAACCATAGCCTTGATTAGACGGACCTTTGTTGGCAAAGTACTGTCTCTGCTTTGTAATATGCTGTCTAGGTTGGTCATAACTTTCCTTCCAAGGAGTAAGCATCTTTTAATTTCATGGCTGCAGTCACCATCTGCAGTGATTTTGGAGCCCTCCCCCCCAAATAAAGTCTGTCACTGTTTCCATTGTTTTCCATTTACTTGCCATGAAGTGATGGGACCAGATGCCATGATCTTCATTTTCTGAATGTTGAGCTTTAAGCCAACTTTTTCACTCTCCTCTTTCACTTTCATCAAGAGGCTTTTTAGTTCTTCTTCACTTTATGCCATAAGTGTGGTGTCATCTGCATATCTGAGGTTATTGCTATTTCTCCTGGCAATCTTGATTCCAGCTTGTGCTTCATCCAGCCCAGTGTTTCTCATGATGTACTCTGCATAGAAGTTAAATAAGCAGGGTGACAGTATACAGCCTTGATGTATTTCTTTCCCTATTAGGAACCAGTCTGTTGTTCCATGTCCAGTTCTAACTGTTGCTTCCTGAGCTGCATATAGGTTTCTCAAGAGGCAGGTCAGGTGGTCTTGTATTCCCATCTCTTTCAGTATTTTCCACAGTTTGTTGTGATCCACACAAAGGCTTTGGCATAGTTAATGAAACAGAAACAGATGTTTTTCTGGAACTCTCTTGCTTTTTTGATGATCCAACGGATGTTGGCAATTTGATCTCTGGTTCCTCTGCCTTTTCTAAAACCCGCTTGAACATCTGGAAGTTCATGGTTCATGTACTGTCGAAGCTTAGCTTGGAGAATTTTCAGCATTACTTTGCTAGTGCGTGAGATGAGTGCAATTGTGTGGTAGTTTAAACATTTTTAGACATTGCCTTTCTTTGGGATTGGAATGAAAACTGACCCTTTCCAGTCCTGTGGCCACTGCTGAGTTTTCAAATTTGCTGGCATATTGAGTGTAGCACTTTCACAGCATCATCTTTTAGGATTTGGAATAGCTCAACTGGAATTCCATCACCTCCACTAGCTTTGTTCGTAGTGATGCTTCCTAAGGCCCACTTGACTTCACATTCCACAGGATGTTTGGCTTTAGGTGAGTGATCATACTATCATGATTATCTGGGTCATGAAGATCTTTTTTTGTATATTTCTTCCGTGTATTCTTGCCACCTCTTCTTAATATCTTCTGCTTCTGTTAGGTCCATACCATTTTTGTCCTTTATTGAGCCCATCTTTGCATTAAATATTCCCTTGGTATCTCTAATTTTCTTGAAGAGATCTCTAGTCTTTTGCGTTCTATTGGTTTCCTCTATTTCTTTGCACTGGTCACTGAGGAAGGCTTTCTTATCTTTCCTTGTTATTCTCTCCCTTCAGGGAACTTCCATAAGCCTCTTATCCTCCTCCATCAGAGGGCAGACAAACTGAAAACCACAATTACAGAAAAGTGACCAATCTGATCATATGGACCATGCTTTGCCTAACTCAGTGAAACTATGAGCCATGCCAATATGGCCACCCAAGATGGGTGGGTCATGGTGCAAAGTCTTGACAAAATGTGGTCCACTGGAGAAGAGAATGGCAAACCACTTAAGTATTCCTGCCTTGAGAACCCCATGAACAGTATGAAAAGGCAAAAAGATAGGACACTGAAAGATGAACTCCCCAATTTGATAGGTGCTCAAATTGCTACCGGAGATCAGTGGAGCAATAACTCCAGAACGAATGAAGAGACAGAGTCAAAGCAAAGACAACACTCAGCTGTGGATGTGACTGGGGATAGAAGCAAAGTCCAAAGCTATGAAGAACAATATTGCATAGGAACCTGGAATGTTAGGTCCATGAATCAAGGCAAATTGCAAGTGGTCAAACAGGAGATGGCAAAAGTGAACATAGACAATTTAGGGATCAGCGAACTAAAATGGACTGGAATGGGTGAATTTAACTCAAATGACCGTTATATCTACTACTGTGGGCAAGAATCCCTTAGAAAAAATGAAGTAGCCATCATAGCAAACAAATGAGTCCAAAATGCAGTACTTGGATGCAATCTCAAAAATGACAGAATGATCTCCGTTCATTTCCAAGGCAAACCATTCAATATCACAGTATTCCAAGTCTATGCAATGGCAACCCACTCCAGTACTCTTGTCTGGAAAATCCCATGGACGGAGGAGCCTGGTAGGCTGCAGTCCATGGGGTCTCTGGGAGATGGAGACGACTGAGTGACTTCACTTTCAGTTTTCACTTTCATGCATTGGAGAAGAAAATGGCAACCCACTCCAGTATTCTTGCCTGGAGAATCCCAGGGACAGGGGAGCCTGGTGGGCTGCCGTCTATGAGGTCACACAGACTCGGACACGACTGAAGCAACTTAGCAGAAGTAGCAGCATGCCTGAACCAGTAATGCTGAAGAAGCTGAAGTTGAAGCTATGAAGCTTCTATGAAAGCTTCTATGAAGCCCTACAAGACCTTCTAGCACTAACACCCCCAAAAGATGTCCCTTTCATTATAGGGGACTGGAGTGCAAAAGTAGGAAGTCAAGAAACACCTGGAGTAACAGGCAAATTTGGCCTTGGAGTAAGGAATGAAGGCAGGGCAAAGGCTAACAGAGTTTTGCTAAGAGAATGCACTGGTCATAGCAAACACCCTCTTCCAGCAACACAGGAGAGGACTCTACACATGGACATCACCAGATGGTCAACACCAAAATCAGATTGATTATATATTCTTTGCAGCCAGAGATGGAGAAGCTCTATACCATCAGCAAAACAAGACCAGGAGCTGATTGTGGCTCAGATCATGAACTCATTATTGCCAAATTCAGACTTAAGTTGAAGAAAGTAGGGAAAACCACTAGACCATTCAGGTATGACCTAAATAAATTCCCTTACGATTATACAGCAGAAGTGACAAAAAGATTTAAGGGACTAAATCTGATAGAGAGAGTGCCGGATGGTCTATGGACGGAGGTTCATGACATTGTACAGGAGACAGGGAGCAAGACCATCCCCAAGAAAAACAAATGCAAAAAAGCAAAATGACTGTCAAGGAGGCCTTACAAATAGTTGTGAAGAGAAGCAAAAAGCAAAGGAGAAAAGGAAAGGTATACCCATTTGAATGCAGAGGTCCAAAGAATAGCAAGGAGGGTTTTGCTTTACTCAGTAGCTATTTGTCTATCTTTTTCTGAAGTCTACTTGGTAAATCTGTATATTCCCTTACAGAGTTTCTTCTTACTACAGAAATATTCTCTTGTGCGTATGTCATATTGAATAATAGATGAGAGTAGTTTAGAATCTATTTAACAATTTTCCACTGAAACCCGTGGCAGATTCATGTTGATGTATGGCAAAACCAAAACAATATTGTAAAGTAATTAGCCTCCAATTAAAATAAATAAATTTATATTAAAAATTATGGAAGTGAAATTTTAAATATAAATTTATTCTGTGTTTATGGACTAATTTTCTTTAATACACTTTATTTTCATAAACCATTATCATTAATTTATATTTGCTTCACTATTTGTTGATTAGCATTGATTTAAAGAAAATATATTTCACTGAATTTTATTCATCTGCTCATTTATTTAATAAATATTTAACAAGCACTTATCATGGTATTTGTCCAGCTTCCCTGGTGGTTCAGATGGTAAAGCATCTGTCTACAACACGGGATACCCAGGTTCGAGCCCTGGGTTGGGAAGATCCCCTGGAGAAGGAAATGGCAACCCACTCCAGGACTATTGGCTGGAAATCCCATGGACAGAGGAGCCTAGTAGACTACAGTCCACGGGGTCGCAAAGAGTCGGACACAACTGAGCAACTTCACAACTTCACTTCACTATCATGGTATTTAGAAAATGTTCTCCATCCATACTTGTTGAATGAGTGCATACAATGTGTAAGCACTGTCCTAATAGAATAAACACAGGGGAATTAAAGTATGCAAGGTCTTTCCTTCATTCAGGGGTGTGTTAGTGTGTGTGTGTGCCTTTGTAGACGCCTGTGTTTATATTTGTTATTGAATGTGGAGAGTGATTAATAAGTAAATATTTATAGGTGTTTCAGATATCTTTCTCTATCTTCAATTTTTTCTCTAGAATAGTTTACAAATTTTCTTATTTATTTTTAAGAACTCTATAAACTAACATAATTTACCATTTTTCTTACATTATTTGGAAATATTTCCCCATCTTTTGTGTATGATTTTAGGTTTGTATATGTATATGGGAGGTTATGTGATCAAATTTGTAATGTTTTAGTTTTTTGACTATGCCTTTACTGCAATGTTTCAAATGCCATTCTTCATCTCAAAAGAACTTTTAATCAAGTTTATTTTCTACAAATGATTTTATAATTCCACTAAATAATATTTAAAACCTTACTGCATATAAATTTATTTTGCTGTGTATGGGTGTAATACTGTCACCAGTTAGGAATTACACTTTAGATATGTGGTATTTTTACTTATAATTTCAAAATAAAAATATATTATCTCATGATCTCATGGGTATGACACCAAAAGAATAGGTAAAAATAGACAAGTGAGATTATCCCAGATGGCTCAGTGGTAAAGAGTTCACCTGCCAGTGGAGGAGACACACAAGACATGGATTCAACCCCTGGGTCAGGAAGATCCCCTGGAGAAGGAAATGGCAACTCACTCCAGTATTCTTGCCTGGGAAATCTCATGGACAGAGGAGCCTGGCAGGCTATACTCCGTGAGGTCGCAATGAGTTGGACATGACTGAATGACTGAACACCAGCACGACAGTAAAAGAAACAACAGTAGAGTGAAAAGGCACCTTATAGCAAATCATATAAGGGATTAATTTGCAAAATATATAAGAACCCTACAGCTCAAGAGCAAAACAAAAGCAACAGCAGCAAAACCTCTAATAAACTGATTAAAAAAATTAGTCAGGGACTAGCCATTTCTCCAAAGAAGACATATGAATAGCTAACAGGTATATGAAAATATACTGACATCTCTAATCATCAGATAAATGTAAATGAAAACCACAATGAGATGTCATCTTACACCTGTCAAAATCGCTCTAATTTAAAAAAAAGACAAATGTTGACAAGGTTGTGGAGAAACTGGAACTCTTCTGGATATTTATCCACATTAAATGTGTATATTGCACCTCAAAACTATGACCAAAAAATCTGTATAATTTATAGTGATTTGCCTTTTCATTCTGGTATTAAGTTTTTTCTCTCTGCTCTTGATTAGTATTGCGCAGTGTTGATCAGTTTTCAGTGAGCCATGTTTGAACGGCTTTCCTCTGTTGTCTTTGTCTTATGCTTACTTTCTTTTTTAGATTAACTTTATTTTTTTCTTTATTAATTCCAATCTTATACATTCTTTAGGCTTTATTTCTCATATCCTAGCTTCTTAAATGAAAGCTTACATTTTTACATTTTCTGTCTCCCCTCTTTTCTAAATCTAGGGTATAAATTTCCCTTAGACACTACTTTAGTTGCATTGGAAGAATTTAGTTACAGCATATCTTTGTTACCATTATTTCACAATATTTTCAAGTTTGAAAGTTATTTCCAGACCCAGGAATTCTTTGGAAGAATATTTCTTAATTTTCTCAGTAGGAATGGCTAAGTATATTTTCTTATTAATACTTAACTTAATTTCACTCTGGTCAAAGTAAATATTCTGTATAAATTCAATTCTCTGAAGGTTTTTGTTCTATCACATGATCATCAAAACATCTACTTCTGCTTTGTTGACTATGCCAAAGTCTTTGACTATGTGGATCACAACAAACTGGAAAATTCTTCAAGAGATGGGAATACCAGGCCACCTGAGCTACCTCTTGAGAAATCTGTATGCAGGTCAGGAAGCAATAGTTAGAACTGGACATGGAACAACAGACTAGTTCCAAATAGGGAAAGGAGTAAGTCAAGGCTGTATATTGTCACCCTGCTTATTTAACTTCTATGCAGAGTACATCATGAGAAATTCTGGGCTGGATGAAGCGCAAGCTGGAATGAAGATTGCTGGGAGAAATACCAATCACCTCAGATATGCAGATGACACCACCCTTACGGCAGAAAGTGAAGAACTAAAGAGCTTCTTGATGAAAGTGAAGGAGGAGAGTGAAAAAGCTCAACATTCAGAAAACTAAGATCATGACATCCGGTCACATCACTTCATGGAAAATAGATAGGGAAACAGTGGAAACAGCGACAGACTTTATTTTGGGGGGCTCCAAAATCACTGCAGATGGTGACTGTAGCCATGAAATTAAAAGATGCTTACTTCTTGGAAGAAAAGCTATGAACAACCAAGACATCATATTAAAAAGCAGAGACATTACTTTGTCAACAAAGGTCCATCTAGTCAAGGCTATGGTTTTGCCAGTAGTCATGTGTGGATGTGAGAGTTGGATTATAAAGAAAGCTGAGCAACAAAGAATTGATGCTTTTGAACTGTAGTGTTGGAGAAGACTCTTTTTTTTTAATTCTTAATTTTTTAATTTTTTTAAATTTTATTTTATTTTTAAACTTTACAATATTGTATTGGTTTTGCCAAATATTGAAATGAATCCGCCACAGGTATACATGTGTTTCCCATCCTGAACCCTCCTCCCTCCTCCCTCCCCATACCATCCCTCTGGGTCGTCCCAGTGCACCAGCCCCAAGCATCCAGTACCATGCATCGAACCTAGACTGGTGACTCGTTTCATTCTTGAGAGTCCCTTGGACAGCAAGGAGATCCAACCAGTCCATTCTAAAGGAAATCAGTCCTGAATATTCATTGGAAGGACTGATGCTGAAGCTGAATTTCCAATACTTTGGCCACCTGATGGGAAGAAGTGACTCATTTGAAAAGACTCTGATGCTGGGAAAGGTTGAAGGTGGGAGGAGAAGGGGACAACAGAGGATGAAATGGTTGGATGGCATCACTGACTCGATGGACATGAGTTTAAGTAAACTCTGGGAGTTGGTGATGGACAGGGAGGCCTGGCGTGCTGCAGTCCATGGAGTTGCAGTCAGACATGACTGAGCGACTGAACTGAGCTGAACTGATGATCATTTAAGAATGAAATTTTCCAGTGAATTTACAATAATGTAAATAACAAATTCTTTCATTGTTGGGTGTATTGCTCTATATATGTTATTTAGCTAACTGTTGTTTACATCTGCTATGTTCTTCATTCTTTTTTGTATACTTGGTCTGCATGCTATTGCAAAATGCATGTTAAAGTCCCCACATTTTGATTATGATTTTGTCTATTTCTGTTCTTCATTCTGTCAAGTATTATTCTATATTTCAAAGCAATGTTTTGACATTTTCTTGGATTTTAATATCTATAATATCTTCATTAAGGGTGTATCCTGTTATAATCATGAAAATACCCTCTTTAACTCAATTAGCACATCTTGCTTTGAAGTCTACTTTCTGTGACATTTATATAGCTATTCCAGTTTTCTTACAGTTAGGATTCACACAGTATGTACATTTTCCCCATCATTTTACTTTCAACCTTTCTTTACTCTCATATATAAGCTGAATATCTTCATGGTAGCATTTACATGGATTTTGTGGTTTTATCAAGATGGGCATTAATTTGAAGTATCTAATCAATTTACCACTCCAGTACTCTTGCCTGGAAAATCCCAGGGATGGGGGAGCCTGGTGGGCTGCTGTCTATGGGGTCACACAGAGTTGGACACGACTGAAGTGACTTAGCAACAGCAGTAATCAATTTACTGTAAGTGCAGTTATTGGTATTGTTGGGCTAGTATCTGTCATTTCCTTTTAATTGACCCACATGCATTATGTTCTTTTTTCCTCTCTTTTCCCCCTTCTTTTGTATTAAACATATCTGTTATTATTCCAAATTTTCCTTTTTCCTTTGATTTTCAGCAGCTTTACTAGGTGTGGGAGTTTTCATGCCCATCCATCCATTTTTAAAAAAATTATCAGTTATTATATCTTCAATTATTACTTCTGCTGCTCTGTCCCTCTGTCTTAGCTTCTCTTCTCCTCCTATCCCACTCCTTCTTCTTCTCATCTCTCATCTCTAGGACTCCTCTAAGTCAGTAATTCTGTGTTGATTTCTATCTAAAATTCTTCTAAACTTACTAATTCAACTCTCTAGACATTTTATTTTCAGTTGGTAACTGTTCCTTGATTTTTATAGTTATAATAAGTTGTTAATGTTTTTCATCTTTTCACCATTTATTCTCTCATTTCCTCTTTTTTCCTCGATATATTGATCTTAGTTAAAATCTATATCTGCTAACTCCAGCACCTCTATCATGTGAGTCTCTGCCTTCTCTTATTTTCTTTTTATTTCACTTTGTTAATATGTCATGTCATCCCATGTCTTCAGCATTGAAAAAATGATCCTCCAGATACATTTTCTAACCCTTGAGAGGATTCATATTCTGTTTTGTTAAGCAAGTAAGAGAAGGGTTGAAGATCACTCAAGTATATAAATACAACTGAGAACTGAGCTGTAACAAGTCTAGGTTGCGGTTTTGGTAGCACTCAATCCACCTCTTATCTCTCTGTCCATGTGGCATGGGCCTTCAAAGATTTTGGTTGAGATATTTTGGTAGCTCAGCACCCAAGAGAATGAGGGAATATCTACTCTGCTCTCCAAGACTTTTGACATAGATCTTTGGCTTCCTGCCAGCTTCATGGCTTGTATAATGAGCACGTATTCGAGGAAAAAAATCTGTTGTGTGAGAAAGGCTTTCAGGTCTCCAATTCTGTCTCACCACCAGGTAACCCCAAATTATGCTGGCTTCTCTGTCCAAATAGGAGTCCTGTGTTTCTCTGAGCCCAAATTCTGAGCCATTAATCCAGGCACCAAATTGGGAAATTCCTCCAGAGAAAAAGAAGCTGTAGATCCTTGGCTAACATTGAAACGTATTACATGATCTTCACTCTTGAGAATTTTAACATATTTAGTCCATGTTGTGTCCACAAATTTCTGATACTTTTCAGTTCAGTTCAGTCGTTCAGTCATGTCTGACTCTTTGCGACTGCATGAATTGCAGCACGCCAGGCCTCCCTGTCCATCACCAACTCCTGGAGTTCATTCAAACTCACGTACATCGGGTTGGTGATGCCATCCAACCATCTCATCCTCTCATCCTCTTCTCCTCCTGCCCCCAATCCCTCCCAGCATCAGAGTCTTTTCCAGTGATACCTTTACTTAAAGAAAATTTCCACCATTTAAAGTTGTGTCTAACAAGACCATTGGCCTGCTTTCTCTTCCATTCTTCATGGAAGTACAGAATTTGAGGTTTTATTCTCTACTTTTCACTTACTTAAACTACGACAGTGATAGACATCATTTAACCTTTCTTTCCATGACTGGTTATGTATCAAAGGAGAGAATAATGCAGTGTGTCTGTCAATATTGTTTGTTCAAAGGCTTTCAAAGCAGGAATATAACATATTTTTGCTCTGAGAGTTAGAAATACATATTTTACCCTAGAGAACAAATAACTCCAAATTTTAGATAATAGCAATTCCTGACACAAAGTCCAAGGAGTGATTATATTCATTTGGGAGAAGAAGCTACATTCTGTGATTCCCAGTGGAATCTGGCCAATGTCAGTCAATATCTTCTGACATAATCTCTCACGCAGGGTTGTTTAATCTACTCAAAGAGATTATATTTTTTTGAAACTAAGTATCCAGATCTGGAGTTTGAAGCTTAGAATCATAAGTGAACTATTCTGGGGTAAACCATGGTGTCTCACAGACCATTTGTTTTTCAGTTCTCATGACTATACCAAGGAGAACGATTTTAATGATAGAGGATTGATGGCTGCTCCCCGAGGCTTCTGATGAGGCCACTGCCTGATTCTAAAGTCAATGACCAAGAGTGTGTAGCTTGTAAAGAATACATACAGCTACCAGCCTAATCCTGTGACTCTGAACTCATTTAACCCCTCAGGGTAGAGAGACCAACATTTCCTGTAAATGTTTCTCAGATTCTGTGCAGAGCTCTACAAATCAGAATGTTAACTCTGATAGGACCTTGTAACACCATCTGTCTCAGACTACCTAGTAGTAATATTTCCTGTTTTTGTCCTTTTTCATCCTTGTTATACTCTTATCACTTCCATAAGAAACCAGATCCAAATGTTCCACAGGGCAATGGCTCCACAGCATCAGCTTCTGAAGAGAGCGCCCCCAACTGCTCGGGTGAGGGTCCCACAGGACAGAAGATCTTTCTCATCTCCTGGTCAGCACCCCATTGTCCCATTTCTGTCTCCTCAGACAGCAGACAGCTCTGCTTGGTGGACAGGGGCGGGCCCTGTGCCGGGAGAGTGGAGATCCTTCACCAGGGTTCCTGGGGCACCATCTGTGATGACAGCTGGGACCTGGACGGTGCCCGTTTGGTGTGCAGGCAGCTGGGCTGTGGAGAAGTCCTCAGTGCCGTGGAGTCTGCTCCCTTTGGGGCGGGATCAATACCCATCTGGCTGGATCATGTGTATTGTGAAAGAATGGAGTCCCACGTGTGGCAGTGCCCTTCCCAGGGCCGGGGGCGGCACAACTGCGGTCATGAGGAGGATGCAGGAGTTATCTGCTCAGGTATGATCAGTGAATTGCCCACTGACTGAAAGAACAGAAAGCTCCAAGGAAGCTGGTGTCTAATCACCAGGGCAATAGATGTGTAGGCTAGAGACGTCTGAGATATCCTCCTTGAATGCATAAAGTATCTGTGAGTGATCAGTTCAGCTCAGTCACTCAGTGGTGTCTGACTCTTTGCTACCCCATGGACTGCAGCATGCTAGGCTTCCCTATCCATCACCAACTGCCAAAGCTTACTCAAACTCATGTCTATTGAGTCGGTGATGCCATCCAACCATCTCATCCTCTGTCTTCCCCTTCTTCTCCCATCTTTAATCTTGCCTAGAATCAGGGTCTTTTCAAAGGAGTCAGTTCTTCCCATCAGGTAGCCAAAGTATTGGAGTTTCAGCTTTAGCATCAGTCCTTCCAATGAATATTCAGGACTGATTTCCTGATGGGCTTCATTTATTGCTACTTTCCTCTTACAAGTCTCTGCTATTTCTTCTCCAGTGATCTTACCTGATATAGCTTAATCTATATCCCAATGAAAATTGATACTCATTTTTATACAATTTACTTTTGGAAGAGTGAAACATTTGCAAATCACCACATGCACCTGCTTTGCACAGTAAGCCCATGGGAGGAAAGGGCTAGAATGAGGCTGTACCTTCCAGGACGGAGTCCTTTCTGTATATATAGTGCGAGACACATTTTTGTGCTAGGTTAGTAGGAGTGGAGGCACGGGGGACATCATCAAACAAATCGGAGAGGAACTTATGGATTTGTGCCAAATTGCAAGTCCCCTTTGAAATTTTAGATTTGAATATTCATAGCTCTTTGACTGGTAGGACAATAGAGTTGTGGATGAAATGTTCTGAGTCTGGGTTCTCCTTTCATTGTTACTAGAAAGGATTGTCTGTTCTTTTTTTTTCTTTAAAGCCTCTGTATTAACCAAAATTTTGGAGGAACACTTAGCCACACACTGACAAGTCAAAGATATAGGCAATAAAATATGAATTCCTATGTTTTGTGGTAGTAAATCATATTTTATACCTGATGTCTTCAATGATATAAGAGAATTGTGTTTGGGGGCTTGTTTGATAGGAATAGGAGTAAGAGGACACCTGTAATTTTTGAAGAAGGTGGAGGAGACTTATAGTAGCTAAGAGGAAAAAGAAGGGCAATGGGAGATGTCAAAGGCCATATAGGTTTCTCTGAGCATCACTGCGGGTCCAGGTGTGGTGTGGAGGATGCTACGTGTGCCTAAGGATACAGGAGGTCTGTACAACAAGAGACCAGACAAGGATGTATTTTTATTATATTTAATACCTTTATCCACTCACACCAGCCTCCTATTGCACAAATTTTCTTACAATTTTCACACACATATCCTTTCATATAAAATTTAAAATCAAGTAGAAAATAAAAAAGCAATAATAATATGTCTCAGAAGTATCTATCCTGATGTGTACAAGACTTTATTGATTATTCAGCATATATTTGAGTGTTTAGCATGTATCTTGGTATATGAAATAGCATACAAGAAATATTTCTTTCTTGTTCTTTTTAAATTTGTAATCTCATGGGATTGATATAGAAACTAACAACCTGTTAAGTAAAAATGTTTTAATTAGAATGTGTATCCTATGACCAAACTCCCAGCCAGACCACACCAGATGTCCTAACCTGGGCTGGGGAGTTGAAAGTGGGTAAGTAACAAAGGCTAACAGATCATCCTGGCTCTCACCATTGCCTCTTGGATAAGTGGTCAAGCTGGTCCTTTGATTCATTAATTTCTATAGTGTCTTTTCTGTTCTCTCCTGTTCTCTATAGTAGATTTTTATTCTGTTGAAATATTCTTTCTGAACCTTCAATGTTCTCATACTTATGAAATCAGAGTCCTTTACCAAAAAGAATTCCACTGTGTACATAAATAATTATAAGCACAGTCAGAAATCAGGCAAATGTATTTAAAAATTGTTCTTTATGATGAGAAGTTTTATTTTTTTCATTAGGTTACCTTTCCTCTATCCAAAATGTGGTCCCTGAAGGTCAAATCATGTGAGTCTTTCCCTTAGTCTCCCTCTTTCAGTTTCATACTCCATCCACTCCCAGTTTAACCTACCCCTCATCCCACCCACACTCCACTCCTACAGAAGTTCTTCCCTTTCAGAGTCTCTTTTCCATCCATTTGTAGCTCTTAGGATTGTTTTCTCTTGTCTGCAGTGGGAGAAATGGGAAAGGGAAACAGGGTTAAGTCATAGATGGAAGGAGCAAATGGAAGGGGTAAAGTGTGTTAAAAACTTGCTGGACAAATATTTTCCCCAAATCTTTCTTTCATCCATATTGAGGCTTTTGTAATGTAGAAATCTGTAAATTATATATGGCTGTTTGCTCTGTCTTCTCTTATTCTCCCTCTCCTTTTTTTTTTTTTTTTACAGCATGATGACTATTTCTCAAGAAATAGGAAGTAGTTTGCAGTTAGCATATGAGTGCATGCTAGGTCTCTTCAGTCATGTCTGACTGTTTGTGACTCTATGAACTGTAGCCCTTCAGGCTCCCTCATCCATGGGATTCTCCAGGACAGAATACTGGAGTGGGTTGCTATGCCCTCCTCCCAGGGATTGAACTTGTGCATTGGCAGGGGGCTTCTTTACCACTAGTGCCACCTGGGAAGCACCATTTAGCATATAGATAGAATTTAAAAACATTAAATTACCTCCACTCCATAGCATTTGCTAAGATTCTCATGTGTTGGAAGAAAACCAGTAATATGAACTAATCAACACAGTTAGTCATCTTGTATAGTCCCACTGAGAACTCATTCTCTCCTGGGTTCATTGGTAAATCCTAGGCTTTCTTGAAAGATGGCTAGGACCAACCCTTTCTCCTATGACTCTGACCTTTCTTCATATTCAAACTCATCTGTGGACAATTTCTTTTCACAATTCAAGTTGGATAAGAAATTCTTGGAATTTTTCACCATCAGAGATTATGAGAAATACATGGGAAACATAAGAAGTAGACTTGTTATAGTATCTAGCTTTCCTTCCATGAGTCATAAGTCTGTTTATAGATTGACCTGCACTCAGATCTCTCAGTTGATTTCCCTTGTATCAGTGACTTGAGTACTGACTCCTGAGAAAAATCCGGCTGGACTTCTAGCCCCAGAAATGTCAGGATGGCCTTCTAACCTTGTCTGGATCTCAGTTCTCTAAACTCTTGAATCCCAAGGACCTATTTCACTCTGGGTTAGTTCAGTTCTGTACCCAAGTCTGATGCCCATTGCAGTGCAGTTTCCTTGGGCCCTATAGTTTCCAGACCCTTAAATGAGGAATTCACATCCTAACCAACATCAAATATAGGTTTTCGGAATTCAGCCATTCCAAACTGACTCTGCAAATCCTTCTGGATTTCTTTTCTGAAACTCGCCCATGAAAATGCAATTCTGAGACTGTCAAATTTTCTATTCATGCCTCAGTCCTGGAAAATAAAAGCTTTCACACCATTGCCTGTGACATGTTTCCAGTTGCCAAGCCAGGATCATGAACATGCAGTGGGTTTATTTATTTGTTTCTCTCAGGATTTGTGTGTTTGGTTGGAGAGGATGGACCCTGCTCAGGGCGAGTAGAAGTTTATTCTGGAGAAGACCGGGATCCCAGTGTCTGATGGAAACTTCACACTCCCCACTGTCCAAGTCATCTGTGCAGAGCTGGGGTGTGGCAAAGCTGTGTCAGTCCTGGGACATGAGCTCTTCAGAGAGTCAGATGGCCGGGTCTGGGCTGAAGAGTTCAGGTGTGAGGGGGAGGAGCCTAAGCTCTGGTCCTGCCCCAGAGTGCCCTGTCCAGCGGGCACTTGTCACCACAGTGGAGCTGTTCAGTTCGTCTGTTCAGGTGAGATGCAGGTCAGGACTAACCTTCCTGCACACTCTGTTCAGATGAGAAATCATGAGATATTTCTGAAATTCTCTTGTCTCGTATCCAGCATACTCAGAAGTCCAGCTCATGACAAACGGCTCCTCTCAGTGTGAGGGGCAGGTGGAGATGAACATTTCTGGACGATGGAGAGCGCTCTGTGCCTCCCACTGAAGTCTGGCCAATGCCAATGTTGTCTGTCGTCAGCTCGGCTGTGGAGTTGCCATCTCCACCCCCGGAGGACCACACTTGGTGGAAGGAGGTGATCGGATATCAACAGCCCGATTTCACTGCTCAGGGGCTGAGTCCTTCCTGTGGAGTTGCCCTGTGACTGCTCTGGGTGGTCCTGACTGTTCCTGTGCCAACACAGCCTCTGTGATCTGCTCAGGTAAGAGAGAGGGAAAGGCTACTGGTACTTAGGATGCTCCTAGAGTGAAATGTCCCCAAGAGCAGAGAGTAGGGAGAACTGGCTTTAAAAGGTAATTTCTCTTTTTAAAATTTATTTATTTTAATTGGAGGATAACTACTTTATATTATTGTGATGGTTTTCACCATACATCAGTATGGATCGGCCATAGGCATCCATTTGTCCCCTCCATCCTGTCCCCTCCTCCCATCTTCCTCCCTACCCCATCCCTCCAGATTGTCACAGATCACCAGATTTGGGAGCCCTGCATTATACACCAAACTCTTGTCTATCTATTTTGCATATGGTAATATATATGTTTCAATGGTATTCTCTCAAATCATCCCCCCATCAACAAATAGATTCAAGAGATTAGATCTGATAGACTACCTGAAGGACTATGGACAGAGGTTCATGACGTTGTACAGGAGGTGGTGATCAAAACCATCCTCAAGAAAAAGAAATGCAAAAAGGCAAAATGGCTGTCTGAGGAGGCCTTACAAATAGCTGAGAAAAGAATAGAAGTGAAAAGCAAAGGAGAAAAGGAAAGATATACCCATATGAACTCAGAGGTCCAAGGTATATCCAGGAGAGATAAGAAAGCCATCCTAAGTGAAGAATGCAAAGAAATTGAGGAAAACAATAGAATGGGGAAAACTAGAGATCTCTTCTAGAAAATTAGAGATACCAAAGGAACATTTCATGCAAAGGTGGGCACAATATAGGACAGAAACAATATGGACCTGACAGACCAGAGGATATTAAGAAGAGGTGGCAAGAATACACAGAAGAGCTACACAAAAAATCTTAATGACCCAGATAATCTTAATAACTCAGATAATCACTCACCTTGAGCCAGACATCTTGGAGTACAAAGTCAAATGGGCTTTAGAAAGCATCACTACCAACAGAGCTAGATGGAATTCTAGCTGAGCTATTTCAAATCCTAAAACATGATGCTGTGAAAATGCTGCACTCAATATGCCAAAAAATATGGAAAACTCAGCAGTGACCACAGGATATGGAAAAATGGACTGGTTCCAAATTGGGAAAGGAGTGCGCCAAGGCCATGTATTGTCACCCTGCTTATTTAACTTATATGCAGAGTACAGCATGAGAAATGACAGGCTGGGTGAAGCACAAGCTGGAATCAAGGTTTCCAGGAGAAATATCAATAACCTCAGATGTGCAGATGACACCACATTTATGGCAGAATGTGAAGAGGAACTAAAGAGCCTCCTGATGAAGGTGACAGAGGAGAGTGAAAAAGCTGGCTTACAACTCAACATTCAAAAAATGAAGATTATGGCATCTGGTCCCATCACTTCATGGCAAATAGATGGGGAAACAATGGAACCAGTGGCAGACTTTATTTTCTTGGGCTCCAAAACCACTGCAGATGATGACTGTAGCCACGAAATTAAAGGACACTTGCTCCTTGAAGGAAAAGCTACGACCAACCTAGACAGCATATTATAAAGCAGAGAGACATTACTTTGTCAACGAAGGTCCATATAGTCAAAGCCATGGTTTTTCCAGTAGTCATGTATGGATGTGAGAGTTGAACCATAAAGAAGGCTGAATGCTGAAGAATTGATGCTTTTGAGCTCTGGTGTTGGAGAAATCTCTTGAGAGTCCCCTGGACCGCAAGGAGATCAAACCCATCAATCCTAAAGGAAATCAGTCCTGAATATTCATTAGAAGGACGGATGCTAAAGCTAAAGCTCCTATACTTTGGCCACCTGATTCGAAGAGCTGGCTCATTAGAAAAGACCTTTATGCTGGGAAAGATTGAAAGCAGGAGGAGAAGGGGACGATAGAGGTTTAGATGGTTGGATAGCATCCCTGACTCAGTGGACATGAGTTTGAACAAGCTCTGGGAGATGGTGAACCACAGGGAAGACTGGTGTGCTGCAGTCCGTGAAGTTGCAAAGAATCAGACATGACTGAGCGACTGAACAACAACAACAACTCCTCCCAGTGAGTCCAAATGTCTGTTCTTGCATCTGTGTCTCAAAAGGTAGATATTTCATGGTGAAATATTATAGCAATTTAATTACTTTCTCTTGCATATAATTGTACATTTCTTCTGGGATTGATATCTGTGTAAGACAAGGGTCAGGTTGCCATTTCCTTCTCCAGGATTCATATGGACATCCAACTGACTCAGAATCCTTTACTGAACAGGCTCTTTCCCCATTGCAGTGTCACCTTTGTCATAAGCAGAAGGGCATATGTGTCTGTCCTTTATGACAGTCTACTCTGTTCCATTGTATTATTTGTCTGTCCTGGCACCAATACTGTATTTCTTAAGTATTGTATCTTTACACTGTCTGAATGATTTTAATTTATGAGTGTTACTTTTTATTAACTCCTCTAATGCTGTTTCTTTTCTTGCCAACTGTGTTGGTCTTTATAGGCCTTTTGGATTTTGTATAAGTTTTGGAATCAGCTTGTCACTTTTCACCTCCACCACCCCCCCCCCAAAAAAAAAAGCCTAAATGTATTTTGATTGTGACTAGATTGAATCTATGTATAAATTTGAGGATGATTAACAATTTTGAGTCTCCCAATTCATTGACATCATATATTCCTCCATTCAGTTAGGTCTTGAATTTCCCTCAGAGGTTTTGCCCATCTTCTACTAGGTTTCCTCTTAGGCATTTTGTTTTTGATTGCTATTCATATTTTTTTGTGTGTAAAAGTGTCCTAAGAATGAATTTTTTGGACTTGTTTCACCTTTTAATATTTTTTTTGAGACTTAAAGAAAAGCTGTAGAAATAATATAAAAATTCCCAGATGACCTTTACCTGATTTCCCAATGTTCGTATTTTGCTTTAATCTTTTTAAAAAATACATATATTTTAAATACATATTTTTTATTGAAGTGTAGTTGACTTACAATGTTTCAGGTGCACAGCAAAGTGATTCAGTTACACAAATACACATTATTATTTTTGAAATTATTTTCCATCATAGGTTATTAAAAGATATTGCTTATAGTTCCCTATGCTGTACAGTAAACCACTGTTACTTGTTGCATATCTATTTTTAAATCAGAAATCTAGCATTCTATTCATACTAAGTCAAACAAGTGGAATCAAAATGTCATAAACTTTTTAGTTAGGCAAAAATTTATGTTTTCTAAAATATACATATTATACATAACTATATATGTTTACAAAAGCTTTTCTACTACACTTGATAAAGGCTTGAGAAAGAACATCAAAAAAAAAAAAAAAAGAAGAGATGGAGAAATTGGAGAACATAAACTAAATGAAATGGGAGCACTGAATATGAAATAGAAAAAGTGAAACATGGTCTTTTACTTTTATCTAGTATGTTTCACTTTTTCTATTTCATATTCACTCTTTCTACTCTGCCATCTTGAATTGGAAGTCCTATTTTGCTTTAATCTTTATCTCTCTGTTTGTCTCCCTCTCTTTTTCTGTCTGTCCCCCTCCTGTTCCATTTGTCCCTAAATATGTAAACTCTTTCTGAATTAGGTTGCAGACGTGATGTCCCTTTATCTCTAAAATACTTCAGGGAATTTCCACAGTTATTAACCACAGTTCAGTCAAGTCTCAGAAAACTTCAGCTCCAGATGACATCTAAGTGCAACCACATGAAAAACCCCAAGACAGAACTGCCAAGTTGAGTCTTTCTCAGATTACACCCAGGGAATCATAAGCAAACTGAAGTATATATGTTTTGCTTTAGTTGCTAAGTTTTGGGGGGAATTTGTTTTACAGCATGATAACTGGGACACTTACCATGTGACCAGCATTTCTAAATAGAGGAATATTTGTCCTCTGATCTTCCATTGTACTCTTTCTACCTTATGCTGATCTACCACTGAGATACACTCATTCTCTAGTTCTTAATTCCAGCTATTAAGTTTTTTTTCTCTAGAGTTTTTGTAATCATTTCCTTTCCAAGATACATATCTTGTGAGTTAATTTTATGAGCATTTTAATCATGGCTGTTTAAATTCTCTGTCAATGGAATCTAGAAAAAGGGTACAGGTGAACCTATTTTCAGGGCAAAAATAGAGATGTAGACCTAGAGAACAGATGGGAACACACTGCGGTGGTTAGGATAGGGCAGGATGAATTGAGAGAGTAGCACTGACATGTATACACTGTCACATGTGAAACAGATGGTAACAGGAAGCTGCTATATAGCACAGGGAGCTCAGATAGATGCTCTGTGATGACCTAAAAGGGTGGGATGGTGGATGGGGAGGGAGGGAGGCTTGAGAGGGAGGGTATATATGTATACTTTTGTCTGACTCACATTGTTGTACAGCAGAAACTAACACAACGTTGTAAAGCAATTATCTTCCAGTAATAAAAATAATAAATTAAAAAAATCAAATAAATTCTCTGTCTGGTAACTCTAATAGCTGGATACCCTGGGATATTCTTTCCAATGTTTCCTTTTGCCTCTTGAGTTTCCAAGAAATCTCTTTTGTATAAGTGTTTGTTTAAATGATAGACACTGAAGATGAAAAATTGTAGAAATTCTTCAGAAAGGATTTTGTTTTGCTTCTTCTACTTAGGGATAGATTTAGGAGTAACATACCTTATTCAACTCATTCTTAGTGCAACACTTGGCTTAAACCCAAATTATGGCACTGTCAGAAGCAGAATTCTCCATAGAGAAAGTGGATACTAAAGTTATGATAACTTTACTAATATGCCACAGCTTTCATTTCAGGCTCCACTGCTAGGTCATTTTTTAACCTTAATTTAGTTTTCTTTACGTTAACCCTCCCAGCCCTCTGATCATTGGTGTTTCTGCAGGAAACCAGACCCAGGTGCTTCCCCAGTGCAATGAATCTGTGTCCGAACCAGCAGGCTCTGAAGCCTCAGAGGAGAGCGCCCCCTACTGCTCAGATGAGGGTCCCACAGGACAGAAGACCCTTCTTACCCATTGTCCCCTCTCCCCCCTCACCACCCGTCACCACTCCATTGTCCCATTTCTCTCTCCTCAGACAGCAGACAGCTCCGCCTGGTTGACGGGGGTGGTCACTGTGCTGGGAGAGTGGAGATCCTTGACCAGGGCTCCTGGGGCACCATCTGTGATGATGGCTGGGACCTGGATTATGCCCACGTGGTGTGCAGGCAGCTGGGCTGTGGACAAGTCCTCAATGCCACGAGTTCTGCTCACTTTGGGGCGGGATCAGGGCCCATCTGGCTGGACGACCTGAACTGCACAGGAAAGGAGTCCCACGTGTGAAGGTGTTCTTCCCGGGGCTGGGGGCAGCACGACTGCAGACACAAGGAGGATGCGGGACTCATCTGCTCAGGTCAGCACTCCACACTGTCCACAGTTTGGGGAAGGGGTGGAGCTCTGGAGGACGAGGATCGGAGCCCTGAAGGAGAGATGCTGAAAGGACTAGAGAAGGAGGCTTCCTCCCATGGGGCCTGTCTTTCCAGCAGACGAGAAGATGAGGTGCTTTCACTTCCTCCTGCAGCAGCTGAGATTGTGGTCCTTTTTTCTCAGTAGTGTTTCCTGGCAGAGCCGTTTCTGACAGTTTCCATGTGAAAGCAGGGCTCTCTCTTCAGTTCCCTGTGGTAGTACAGTCTGGAGATCCTGTGGATGATGTAATGAAAGCACAGACTTACTCTGTTCAGTTCTGTATGCTAGGAGTCTGTTGAGGGTCTCCGTGGGCCAACATCCCAGTGTCCACAGGGCTGTGTTCTTCCTGGAGGACCCCTTTCCCAGCCTTTCCTGGTTTCTGTGTGGTCTAATTCCTTGGCTTGAGTCTTTCTTCTTCAGCAACAGCGCCTCTTCTGCCCATTCTCCCTCATTTACATTTCCCTCTGACTGGAACTGGGAAAGGTTGTCCATTTCATTTTTTTTTTAATTTTTTTAATTTTTTTGGCGGGGTGCCCTCGGCGGGCATGAGCATGTCCAGCACAGGCACCCCGGGAGGCAGAGTATGGTGAGTCACTCAAATGGCGCTTGGTCCTGTGGCCCCAAAGAGGCTGCAGAAGACAGCCGCATTGACACCACACACACACTCCACTTTAGGCATGGAGGCCGCGGCACCTCGAGCACCCTCTCAGTGGGTAGGATGCCATCTGCTGACCACCGTCTACCGCACTAGACTGTGAGTTCCTCCAGGGCAGGGCCGAAGCTGATTCACCTCCGTGGGCGTGGGGAAACCCTGAGGCGGGTGGGCGGGGTGCAGCTCAGCAAAGTCCCAGATTCCGGGTCAGCGGAAGGCGCGGGAGACCTCGGGGCGGTCAGGCGGGCCGCGGTCTTCGGCCCACTGCTCCCCACACCCGGGCTGGGGGACTCTGGAGGGGGAACGGCCCGTGAACGTGCGCGGACCCAGCTCGCGCCAAAAATTCCAAACCGGCCAGGTTGTCCATTTCAAAGGATAGTGTGGCTAAGGAGGTGTTTAAACTGTGGTCTATGAAAAGGTAAAATGATAGGATACTGAAAGAGAAACTCCCCAGGTCAGTAAGTTCCCAATATGCTACTGGAGATCAGTGGAGAAATAACTCCAGAAAGAATGAAGGGATGGAGCCAAAGCAAAAAGAATACCCAGCTGTGGATGTGACTGGTGATAGAAGCAAGGTCCGATGCTGTAAAGAGCAATATTACATAGGAACCTGAAATGTCAGGTCCATGAATCAAGGCAAATTGGAAGT
This sequence comes from Bos indicus x Bos taurus, assembly GCF_003369695.1. Taxonomy (NCBI): domain Eukaryota; kingdom Metazoa; phylum Chordata; class Mammalia; order Artiodactyla; family Bovidae; genus Bos; species Bos indicus x Bos taurus. The sequence continues at coordinate 28,566 of NW_020868008.1, forward strand.
GGTCAAACAAGAGATGGCAAGAGTGAATGTCGACATTCTAGGAATCAGCTGAACTGAAATGGACTGGAATGGGTGAATTTAACTCAGATCAGATCAGATCAGTTGCTCAGTAGTGTCCAACACTTTGCGATCCCGTGAATCGCAGCACGACAGGCCTTCCTGTCCATCACCAACTCCCAGAGTTCACTGAGACTCACGTCCATGGAGTCAGTGATGCTATCCAGCCATCTCATCCTCTGTCATGCCCTTCTCCTTCTGCCTCCATTCCCTCCCAGCATCAGAGTCTTTTCCAATGAGTCAACTCTTCACATGAGGTGGCCAAAGTACTGGAGTTTCAGCTGTAGCATCATTCCTTCCAAAGAAATCCTAGGGCTGATCTCCTTCAGAATGGACTGGTTGGATCTCCTTGCAGTCCAAGGGACTCTCAAGAGTCTTCTCCAACACCACAGTTCAAAAGCATCAATTCTTCGATGCTCAGCCTTCTTCACAGTCCAACTCTCACATCCATACATGACCACAGGAAAAACCATAGCCTTGACTAGACGGACCTTTGTTGGCAAAGTAATGTCTCTGCTTTTGAATATGCTATCTAGGTTGGTCATAACTTTTCTTCCAAGGAGTAAGCGTCTTTTAATTTCATGGCTGCAGTCACCATCTGCAGTGGTTTTGGAGCCCAGAAAAATAAAGTCTGACACTGTTTCCACTGTTTCCCCATCTATTTTCCATGAAGTGATGGGACCAGATGCCATGATCTTCATTTTCTGAATGTTGACTTTAAGCCAACTTTTTCACTCTCCACTTTCACTTTCATCAAGAGGCTTTGATATCAGTTGCTAACTGATCTGATCTGAAACATCCCAAGGTCCTTAAGTTTGTTACATCTGTAAAGTTCCTTTTGCCACGTCAGGTACATATTCACAGGTACTAAGGATTTGTATGTGGACATTTGTGGCTCCGTTATTTTGCTTCCCTCCCCAAATACCCACATCACATTCCATCTACAAACCGTTTTAGGATTTTTTTCAGGAAGCAGGAGTCAGTTCTCCATCCCGCAGGTGGCCTGATAGGTCTTTCTCTGTTTGTATCCACTACACCATCGTGGTAGAAATAGAAAGACAGACACAAATGGATATAATCAGGTAGAAGTGAGGCAATGGTAGTGAAAGGTTGTTGTTGAATCACGCAAAGACGTCGGGATTCTTGGCCCCTGGAGGAGAAGAATTCAACCCGGGGCCAGAGACGAGGCTTGATCGCTCAGAGCTTTTGTATAATAAAGTTTTATTAAAGTATAAAGGAGATAGAGAAAGCTTCTGACATAGGCATCTGAAGGGGGCAGAAAGAGTACCCCCCTGCTAGTCTTCAGCTGGATGTTATATAGAGACTAGCAGTCTGTTAATGAGAGAAAGGAATGGCTTAAAATTCAGATTGGCACCAGGCCCGTCACCCATAAGATGCATTTTGGGATAATCTTGGCACCAAATGGTTTATCCTGGGCCATTAAATGATTAACTTGAATCTTGAAGAAGGGCAGACCACCATACAAATAGTTTCATTTACATAGATTAGGGGAACAATATCTGAGTATAACATACTGGTTTGTCAAGTAGGTTCTGAGCCAAGAGGCGGAACCTTGGGGTAAATGGGAACCTTGGGAACCTTGAAGATGGAGCTTGGGGTAAATGCATAGTATATTAGCATCAGTTCAGTTCAGTCGCTCAGTCGTGTCTGACTGTTCGTGACCCCATGAATCGGAGCATGCCAGGCCTCCCTGTCCATCACCAACTCCCAGAGTTCACTCAGACTCACGTCCATCTAGTCAGTGATGCCATCCAGCCATCTCATCCTCTGTCATCCCCTTCTCCTCCTGCCCCCACTCCCTCCCAGCATCAGAGTCTTTTCCAATGAGTCAACTCTTCACATGAGGTGGCCAAAGTACTGGAGTTTCAGCTGTAGCATCATTCCTTCCAAAGAAATCCCAGGGCTGATCTCCTTCAGAATGGACTGGTTGGATCTCCTTGCAGTCCAAGGGACTCTCAAGAGTTTTCTCCAACACCACAGTTCAAAAGCACCAATTCTTCGGTGCTCAGCCTTCTTCACAGTCCAACTCTCACATCCATACATGACCACAGGAAAAACCATAGCCTTGACTAGACGGACCTTTGTTGGCAAAGTAATGTCTCTGCTTTTGAATATGCTATCTAGGTTGGTCATAACTTTTCTTCCAAGGAGTAAGCGTCTTTTAATTTCATGGCTGCAGTCACCATCTGCAGTGATTTTGGAGCCCAGAAAAATAAGGTCTGACACTGTTTCCACTGTTTCCCCATCTATTTCCCTTGAAGTGAATGGGACTGGATGCCATGATCTTCGTTTTCTGTATGTTGAACTTTAAGCCAACTTTTTCACTCTCCACTTTCACTTTCATCAAGAGGCTTTTTAGTTCCTCTTCACTTTCTGCCATAAGGGTGGTGTCATCTGCAAGCTTAAGACAAACATTTCCATAAGAAAAAGGCATTGGTTATCTCTAGGTTTGTGAATAGTTACCTTCAGGCGAAACCAGGTGACATTATGGCAACACATAATTTTAAGAGAAACCTCCATTTAAATTTGTATAGAGAAGGAAAAAATATCACTAGTTTGTTTCCTCCTGCTGCTTAAGAGAGATAAAAATGTCTAACACTTGCAGGCTATTTCCTCCGTTTGGAAACCCCTAGCCTTCCTGCCTGTTATTCTCTTAATAGTCTTGTCAACTAGTGGGCATCTCTGCAGTTGGGTCAGGGATGTATGGTCACAGTTTCTGGGAGAGAGGAAGACCCAGAGCCCTGAGCGGAGTGCTCACTGTGTCCTGTCTCCTCTCTTTCAATCTTAGAGTTCCTGGCCCTCAGGATGGTGAGCGAGGACCAGCAGTGTGCTAGGTGGCTGGATGTTTTCTACCACGGGACCTGGGGCGGTGTCTGCCGTAATCCCATAGATGACATCACCGTGTCCGTGATCTGCAGACAGCTTGGCTGTGGGGACAGTGGAACCCTCGACACTTTTGTTGCTCTTAGAGAAGGTTCTAGGCCCTGGTGGGTAGATGGAATCCAGTGTCAGAAAACTGACACCTCTCTCTGGCAGTGTCCTTCTGACCCTTGGAAATACAGTTCCTGCTCTCCAAAGGAGGAAGCCTATATCTCGTGTGCAGGTGATTTACTGTCTCTTTCTGTGTCTGTCTCAACCTGGAAGGATGTTGTTAGAGTGATTTATGCTTTCCAATCTAAGTGATGATTTTAAGTTGAGTCTACAAAATGTCTATGTGTCCGTGTCTGTGTGTGTGTTTGTATTTGTTGTGGGGTGTGGAGACCAATAAATGATGAACAGTTACACTTATTTCAGCTGATGATCACATGCACTGAATGTCTCAGACCAGGAGATAATGAGCCTGTGTTTTCACATGTCATTTGCACTGAGTCAGACCTTAGATAATCTTATGTGGAGACAGGACCACCCCCAGCTGTCCCTGATCCACTGTTTCCCCATTGTGTGCAGGAAGAAGACCCAAGAGCTGTCCAACTGCTGCCCCCTGCAAAGGTATGTCAGCCCCCTCCCCTGTGGCTTCCAGGGGCTCCCTCCCACCGGGGCAGTCACAGGAGGGGCTGCTGCCTTTTCAGACAGAGAGAAGCTCCGGCTCGGGCGGGGGAGACAGCAAGTGCTCAGGGCGGGTGGAGGTCTGGCACAGCAGCTCCTGGGGCACCGTGTGCGATGACTCCTGGAGCCTGGCAGAGGCTGAGGTGGTGTGTCAGCAGCTGGGCTGTGGCCAGGCCCTGGAAGCCGTGCGGTCTGCAGCAGTTGGCCCTGGAAATGGGAGCATCTGGCTGAATGAGGTACGGTGTGGGGGCCGGGAGTCTTCCCTGTGGGACTGTGCTGCAGAGCCCTGGGGGCAGAGCGACCGCAAGCACGAGGAGGATGCTGGTGTGAGGTGCTCTGGTGAGTGAGGGGCTCAGGGTCCACCCTGGGTGAGCTGGGGCAGCACGGGGACAGTGGGCTGGACTGGGGGTGGTGGGGAGTTTGTGTTCAGAGAGTGTCTGGGTGCTGGGGCTCTGATCTAGCGCAGTGAAGCTGGGAGGACTGGGCACTGATGTCATGGAGATTGAGGTGGTGATTTCAGGGCTCAGGAGGGAAAAATGGGTTACCCTGTGATCTGGCCAATTCCCTTTACCCAATCTCCTGTTTTTCTCTTTAGGTGCAAGGACAGCATTGCCCCCTACTACAGCAGGTACTGTGGTCCATCCGTGGGCAGGGGAGAATACTAAGATTCTGGTAACCTGTTCTATGGGCTCTCTGACAACTCAGGAGATGAAAGAGCCTGAGGAGTCCTGGCTGTTTGGAAGGAGCTGGGGCATTATGATGGGGAACGCCCCTGCCTTGGTTCCCAGGGCCACATGTTTCTCAGGCCCAGGATCCAAGACAGTCTAGTTCTGGTGTTGCAAATTCTAAAGTTCTCCCATTCTCCTACCTGCCCCTGAGTGTTGCTCCTCAGCAGTGAGGTGCGGGTCTCAGGACTGTTTGATGCCCAAGGAGAAGGGATGAGCTGGGTCCTCAGGCTGTCTCGGCAGGGCAGCTCCCTGACAATCCCCGGCTTTGCCTCAGGGCCACACTGGCTGGAGTGGAGTTGATTTGTCTCTGGATGAGACCTGGAGGAGCCCAGTCACTATTAGTATATTTGTGTCTGAGGCTAGGACACCATCATCCAGAGCCCCCAGAAATGCTGGTACGGGGGGTTTCTCTGTGCCCAGGACCTTCTTCACACTCTGTTGCCTTGCTTTCCTTAGGGGCCAGACCAACCTCAAATCCTCTTCCTGGCATCTTCTCCCTGCCTGCGGTCCTCTGCCTCATCCTGGGGTTCCTTCTCTTCCTGGTCCTCATCATCCTGGTGACTCAGCTGCTCAGATGGAGAGCAGAGTGCAGAGGAGGGCTGCAGGGGGAACTGGGGACCAGAGAGAGTGTATGCAGGCAGAAGATGTGGCAGGTGTGAGGAGGGGAACCTGGGCCAGTCTCTGTTTTGAGTCTGTAGAGCTCCACGTGCTCTGTGCTGAGCTCTAAGGCTGAACATACAGAGGTTCTTAGGGCTGGGGTGTGAACTCTCATATGTCATGGCCTCTCCTGTGAGACCAGAAAGAGTCAGGGCTGAGCTGTGGATTCAGGTCAGATGAGGAGAGAAGGTGCCAACACGGTGCATGGGGTAAGAGATGATGCTGAGGTCGAGGCAGCCTCTGTGTGAGCATAGGGGAGATGAAGGTGGGTCTGCTGGATTGGGGTGTCTGGGGTGGCATCTCTGACCTGCTAGGGGATCTCTCAGCCTTATCCAGCTATGAAGATGCTCTTGCTGAAGCTGTGTATGAGAAGCTTGATTACATTGTGACTCAGAAGGAGGTTCTTCTGGGCAGCTCAGGTGGGTGTCTCTGCCTGCCTTCCTGGGACCTCTGGTTGTCACCTCCCACTGGCTGTGAACATCTTCTCAGTGTCCACAGACCCCACGTGTGCCTCAGGCTTATAGAGGCAGCTCTCCAAAGTGGCAGGGTGGCCTCTCAGAGCCTCATGAGCCCCCAGCCCCCATCTACACTGCAGGATCCAGGTCTGCCCCTTCCCAGTCTTAACACAGGTCCCGTGAGTGTGGGGAGGGTCATTCTGTGTGTTGTGTGATGTTTGTCTCCACTTTAGGCCTCCTGTCAGATGGTGAGGACAACAATGACTCCATATCTGCTCCAGGTAATAGAGGTAGACCTACCTCAGCTGGGCTTTGGGGAGGAGAGTTTCCCTCACAGAGACGAGATGCAAGGGGAGCAGTCTTCATTTGATGGACCAGAGGCATCCATTGTGTCCAGATGGGGTCCGTCCTTCCCTTTCTCTGACTGTTCTGTGATGTCTCACATTGGGGTGGGGCTCTCTGTGTCCAGAATCACAACAGGCACACACTGATTTTAAAAGTAATTTCTGTAAAGCACAATTTGTTAAAATAATTGAGTAATGCTCAATGGTAAGACAGTTATTTTGGAATATATATTTTTCAAACAGGAAATATTAAGATATGTAAAATCATGTTTTGGTTTATGGACACACCAAAATGAAACATGGTCTTAGAGAAAAAAATCTTTTAAAACAAGGAGTGACTGGTGCCTCTAGCAGCTCAGAAACTCTGGGTCAGAAGGATCTTAGGTTTTCTCAGACCAACCCCCTTACTGTGGTTTCATCTGACCCTTGCTCTGCCCTCAGAAGCGCCAGATCAGAGGACTGTTGCCCTTGGTGAGGATTACGATGATGGTGGAGAGGTATCAGTGACTGGGGCTCCTCATGACTCTCAGGGGATTGAGGAGGAAGTGCTCCCAGAGAAGGAAGATGGGATGAGGTCTCAGACAGGTGAGTGGGGAGATTAGCTGATCCCCTGAAATCTTCGGTCTTTGTCCTGGAAAAGATGAATTTGAGCTCCTCAATGCCCAGCCTCTCTGCAGTTTCAAAATACGGATATCTCATGCATTTGATGAGCCACCCTGATGGCTCAGATGGTAAAGAATCTAACTGCATTGCAGGAGACCTGGGTTTGATCACTGGGTCAGGAAGAGCCCTTGAAGAAGGGAATGTCTACTCACTCCAGTATTCTTGCCTGGAGAATCCAAGGGACAGAGGAGCCTGGTGGGCTACAGTTCATAGCGTTGCAAAGAGTCAGACACAACTGAGTAACTAGCACTTCACTTCTCAACCATATGCCATCTTTAATGCTGTCAGACTCCCTCGGGGGTGAGGAATCACTCTACTTTTGGCATTTATGTCCCCATAGTGCAACATAAATTTTCATTTTATTTGTGATATAACTACATTAAAATTTATAGATTAGGGGCTTTTCTGGTAATCCAGTGGTTAGGACTCTGCACTTTCACTGCTAGGGCCTGGGTTCAATCCCTGGTCAAGGAACTAAAATCCCACAAACATTGTGTAGTAGTCAAAAGAAATAGATAGCTTACAGATTAATTGAGCATATTTACCAAATCCAAAAATAGACAAGTGTTTTGATAACATCTCTGTGCTGCCCTGAACATGAAAGACAGAAATTTTAAAAATGTATTGCAGTATTGAAATTTGTGAGTCATCTGATAATTTAAGATGAGGTCTGTGTATAAGGTTGCAATGACATATACAAAGTCTATGGTATATGGTGGCCTTAACATTAAGCCATGTTGGTGGATCATTGACTCGGAGCTGATGGTCAGCTAAGGTCTAATTTCCTCCAGATATTTCAGTTGTCAAGAGAAAACACTTTTTCTCTGGAAGAGAGTATTTATCCATCTGAGGGCCTGTGTGGTCCCTGGGAGGGGCCATCTGTGGATGCTCCTGTGATACTCTTTGTGGACATTTGGGAACATGCATCAAGGCTACTAAGAGCAGAGTTGGTTTATGAGTGAGGAACTCAGATTTTCCCTGTGTCCACTCTCCCTCTCACTGTGATTTCACATCTGTCAGCTGTGAGAGGAGAACATTTAAATTTGTTGTTATGCTCTTACTGTTCCTGGGCATCTCCTTGCTAGTGTGTAGCCTGGAAGCAGATCTTCCCAGAGCTCCTGTGTGAGCACAGGTCTCCTGTGATGCAGAATTTCCATATGAACTGAGGCCCCAGAGACCACATGGACCGGATCTGAGAGGACAGCCTGGATCCATCCGCACTGTAACTGGTGTGAAATAGTCTGAGCCTCCTGCCCACACCTGGGTCCCAGGGATGCTTTGTCATCATAACTTGTTTAACAGGCTTCCAACACACTGTCCAGTTCCTTTGTCTCCGTTCTAATTATGCTTCTCTTTGCTCTTTCAGGTTCTTCTCTAAATGTCTCTAGAAAGGAAGCTGATCCTGGGAAAGGAGAACAGAGCCCCTGCCTACTCCAGGGGGAGAAAGGGGACCCTGGGTACGATGATGTTGAACTCACTGTCCCGGGAACATCCACAGTGGCTTTCCTGTGATGTTGTATTAAATACAAGACGATGCCTCAGATGTTCTGCTGCTGCTTCTAAGTCACTTCAGTCATGTCCGACTCTGTGTGACCCCATAGACGGCAGTCCACCAGGCTCCCCTGTCCCTGGGATTCTCCAGGCAAGAACACTGGAGTGGGTTGCCATTTCCTTCTCCAATGCATGAAAGTGAAAAGTGAAAGGGGAGTCACTCAGTCGTGTCCGACTTTTTGTGACCCCATGGACTGCAGCCTACTGGGCTCCTCCATCCATGAGATTTTCCAGGCAAGAGTACTGGAGTGGGCTGCCATTACCTTCTCCGTCAGATATTCTAATTGCCTGTATTTCAATAGAGGCTGACCTGTGATGGTGTTATATGGAAATTGCTCAAAATGAAATATTCTGATTAAAGTAAGTTTTTCTTTTGCTTGTTAATAATTACCAAGTTCCATATCAAATGCTTTTAGATGGTTGGTCCTCAAACACCATTTTCCTCAAAGGAAATACACGATGAGTGCACTGCCATGTTTTCTCACCTTCTTCAAAGGCTAATGAGACTTTGCCTGGGATCACAAATGTTCCAGGTCACTCTTACCTAGAAAAAGCATCTAAACTTGGTCCACATTCACACTCTCCTTCCTAGCAAGATGAATTTGCCAACCAGAAAATGTAGTCAGAACCTTATAGAGTTATTTTATTTGGTGGGAATGCTTAGGAGTCTAAGCCCTGGAGACAGCATCTCGGTAGCTCTGAGAAAACTGCTCCAAGCAGGCAGAAAGGGAAGTCAGGTTATATACAAGTTTGCAACAAAGGGAGAGGCAGTCTGAACATCAAAGATCAGGTACCAAGTTAAGGAATTTAGCGTTCTGTTTCTGGGAAGATGCAAGCCTCTGGACTCACTTGATTCAATCCTTCCATATGCAGCTCAGCTATCTGGGGCCAATCCTTGCTCCCCTTAAGGAGTGGCAGATGGCTGCTTCTTGCTTTCCCCAGCTCCTCAGCAATCACCATGGAGGGGTGGCAGCATCCCCTGGATCAGTTTTGGGAGCCCTCATTCACAACTGGAGACCAGAAATCATTGATGTCTGTGACATTTCTTGTTTATTGATATGGCAGGAGATATTTTTATTTCACAAACTCATGAAAAAACCCAATCCTGAACATTCCTGTATGTTCTCCTTGAGATGTCACATCACCTGTTTTAACCTGTTCTTGGTCACCAGACTTGGATGTGAGTTTCAAAGTTGGAGTTTGCTCTTTGGAGAAAAGGGATACAGTTTTCCTTAACCTGCCTAAGTGTTCACGGGCCAATTAAAACTCTAACTCTACCTAACTACCTCTCCCTTTTTCATCTCTCATTCCCTAGGTTACTTTATCTGTTTATTTCTCAAGCAGATATAGACTCCTCCTTGCTCTCTCCTGTGTCTAGTTGGTTATCAAATCCTTATGAATCCATTCTTTCCATACCTTTGTATTTTTTCTTCAGGACATTACCATTTCTTGTCTGTCCAATTATCTATCCTTTTGAGTGAATTATATCAGCTCATCTCTCTCCCTAATTGATGGATGGCAAATTGTTGCTCACCCACACCCTGTATTCACGTGGGACAAGAGGGCAAGAAAGTGGAGACCTAGGCAGAGGGGATCTAGAAAAAGGGATATAGATGGGAAGATCAAGTACGTTTGTCTATTTATGTTTCAAAGATGTGGATGGAGCGATCTGATATGATTGAATTCTTAAAAGAAGTTCAGTTCAGTTCAGTCTCTCAGTCGTGTCCAACTCTGTGACCCCATGGACTGCAGCATGCCGGGTTTCCCTGTTTATCACCAACTCCTAGAGCTTACTCAAACTCATGTTCATTGAGTCAGTGATGCCATCCAACCACCTCATCCTCTGTCGTCCCCTTTTCCTCCCACCTTCAATCTTTCCCAGCATCAGGGTCTTTTCCAACGAGTCAGTTCTTCCCATCAGGTGGCCAAAGTATTGGAATTTCAGCTTTAGCATCAGTCCTTCCAAAGAACATTCAGGACTGATTTCCTTTAGGATGGACTGGTTGAATCTCCTTGCTGTCCAGGGACTCTCAAGAGTCTTCTCCAACACCACACTTCAAAAGTATTAATACATTGGCGCTCAGCTTTCTTTATAGTCCAACTCTCACATCCATACATGTCTACTGGAAAAACCATAGTCTTGACTAGACGGACCTTTGTTGGCAAAGCAATATTTCTGCTTTTTAATATGCTATCTAGGTTGGTCACAGCTTTTCTTCCAAGAAGCAAATGTCTTTTAATTTCATGGGTGCAATCACCATCTGCAGTGATTTTGGAGCCCCCCAAAATAAAGTCAGCCACTGTTTCCCCATCTATTTCCCATAAAGTGATGGGACCAGATGCCATGATCTTAGTTTTCTGAATGTTGAGCTTTAAGCCAGCTTTTTCACTCTCCTCTTTCACTTTCATCAAGAAGCTCTTTAGTTCTTCCTCGCTTTCTGCCATAAGGGTGGTGTCATCTGTATATCTGAGGTTATTGATATTTCTCCCAGCAATCTTGATTCCAGCTTGTGCTTCATCCAGTCCAGCATTTCTCATGATATACTCTGCATATAAGTTAAATGAGCAAGGCGACAATATACAGCCTTGACATACTCCTTTCTGGATTTGGAACCAGTCTGTTGTTTCATGTCCAGTTCTAACTGTTGCTTCTTGACCTGCATATAGATTTCTCAGGAAGCAAGCCAGGTTTTCTGATATTCCCATCTCTTGATGAATTAAATCTAGAACTTAAATAAAGAATTTAAGGCTAATGGGCTTCTCTGAAAACACACTGTTTCAAGATTGCTTTAATCTGGTTACTACTGAAAATGTAAATGTGATACTGTTGTGATTCTTCAGGGTAGAGAGAGCTGTCATGTAGGAGTGGCCAAGTATTACATTTCACAACACCCCCTTGCCCCCAATTCTACTGTGGACATGTGGAGAGGCTGCTGAACTTATATAAGACCTGAGAGTGATGGCCTGGTTGTGAGCTGAACGACCCAGTCCCTGGTTGATGGCTCTGCATGGTGTCCAGTGCTCAGATCTACAAGTCATGCTTACAGTCTTCATAGTTCTAGGCTGTTCTTAGGGATGGGAAGATACCCAGGACTTCTCCCAGGGCAGCTCACGTAGCTATTCACCATTGGGAAGTAATGAAATAAATGACATACGATGAAAGAAATAAAGTATACTCACCAAGAAGCTCAGTGAACTCCAAAAAACACAGATAAACAATCAAATTCAGGTAAAGAATATGTGAACAAAATAAGATTAAAATTATTTATTATAATTATTGTTATTGTTTTTAATTTTTGGCTTTACTGGGTCTTTGTTGCTGCACATGGGCTTTCTCTAGTTGCGGCAAGCAGGCACTACTTCTCTTTGTGGACAGCAGGCTTCTCTATGCGGCGGCTTCTCTTGTTTGGAGCACAGGCTCTAGGAGCTCAGGCTTCAGTGCTTGCAGAATGCAGGTTCCTGTTTGTGGTTTGTGGGTCCTAGAGCATGGGCTCAGCACTTGTTGTGCACGGGCTCTGAGTCACTCCACAGAATAAATTCAGTTTTTTGTGTTTTTTTTTTTTTGTTTTTTTTTTTTAAAGAGACAGAAATCATAAAAAAAGGAAGCAAACAGGGAGTTTGCTGTTGGTTTAGTGGTTAGGATTCGATCCTTTCACTGCTGTGCCTGGATTCAATCCTGGTCAGAGAACTGAGATCCCTGAAGCTGTGCAATGAGGCAGAAAAAGAGAAGGAATCAAACAGAAATTCTTTTTAAGATTACAATGAATGAAATGCAACAAAATGGAAAATGCTACAGAAAGCATCAGCAATAGCAGAAGAATCTTTGAGGCAGAAGACAAGAAAATTTAAACTAACCAGCCAGAGGACAAAGAAAAAAGAATGAAAAAATTGTGAAAGAACCTGTGTGAACTATGGTATAACATTCACAGTAACAACCTGCACATTATTGGAGTCCCAGAAGGAGAAGAGAGGGAGAAAGGGACAGAGATTGTACTTAAAGAAATAATACCAGATAAGTTCCACATCTGATGAGATTTAGACATCCAAGTTCATGTAGCTAATAGGTCACTCCTCAGAGTTCATTCAAAATGATTGTCTCCAAGACACATTGCTTATAATCAACACAAAGAGAGAATTTTAGAAGCATCAAGATAAAAGCAAATGCTCACACACACAAAATCTCTGAAGAACCTTAAGAATATCAGCAGACTTCTCAGAAGAAAGCTGACAAGCCAAGAGAGAAAGGGATGATATATTCAAACTGATGAAAGAAAAAAAACCTGCAAACCAAGAATACTTTTCTCAGGAAGGTTGTCTTTCAGAAATGAAGATGCGTTAAAAACTTTCCCCCAAAAATAACAGTTGAGGGAGTTTACCAACAGAGTTCTGTCTTAGAAGATTGCTGAGGGGAGTTCTTAGGTCTCCCACATTGCAGGCAGATGCTTTAACCTCTGAGCCACCAGGGAAACCCAAATGAAGGATACTAATTATTATATTAAAGAAGTGAAAATATACAGCAGACGTGTAAATGTAAATATGTAATGCAATTCTGAATATTCTAACACTGAGCATGGTAGTGTGCTAACCAGTTAGCTCTAGTTTAAGGGGAGCATTAAAATAACTATAGAGAAAAATATTTTATTAGTGATATACAATATAAATACAGATAAATTCTGACATCAAAAGCAGAAAGTATAGGAGAGGATCAAAAGGTAGAGCTTTTGTATGCGATTGAAATTAATTTGTTATCAGTAAAATATAGACTATTGTGTCTTTAAGATATTTTATGTGAGCCATGTAACAAACATGTAAAAACCTACAGGAGATTCACAAAAAATAGAGAGAGAAAAATCAAAGCACATCATTATCCAAAACGATCAGTTCACAGTTCTAACTGTTGTACAGAAAAGTCAAGTTATCGTGGTCTCTACAACATCCTTCAGTATCAGCCCCAGAGGACCTTCCTTTTACAAAGTGAAAGACTAAGTAGTCTGTTTGTTATTTTAAGCCAAAGAACTCTATCTGCACCTCATCTCCTTCCTTATGTCATATAGATGGTGTGGCTGTGCTTTTTTAATTGCAAATTTTCTTCTTGTGATGTTCCTGTGTGGTTTTAATTGAAAAACTTCCAAGTGATAAATCATCCAAATACCCTGTCTCCTCTGTTGGGTCTGATTAAGACTTAATAAGAAGCCACATGTGAGTGTGTTGTGGTTTGTCTTGTGTATCCTTAGAGATAGAGGTTTATAGTGTTTGTTGTGATGTATCTGGTGGTGATATGCACATTCTTTTTTGAAAATCAAATTTTGGCCTGTTAATTGCTGAAAACATTTATCCTTAAACAAAAATGTCAATTAGCTAAATAATGTCCTCAAAAATAGTTCTTCATAGTTAAGATAATTTCTCTTAAATATCTAGTATAGTGCCATTCAATCATTCAATAAACCTTAGATGAGCATCTATTAACTTATAGAGAGTGGAAATACAGAGCTTATACTCAGGTACAGGCCTCACTCCAATCCTGGGCCCTGGCAGGGCCTCAGCAGATGCCTGTAGCCTGTAGGAGCCTTGGATAGCATGCCCAGATGGGGAAGGATTCGATAATAAGGAAAAGAGAATCTGTTCACAGACTTTAAGATGTTAAGAAGGAGCACATTTTGCTGTATTTCCAGTGTTCTTAGGCTGGTCCTCAGACTGGACTCAGCTGCACCAATGCTCCATGTGCAATAGAGCATCAGGTCATGGAGTTCAAATCTGAGCAACCACTCAGCCTTTGAACTCTGAGTGCCATTCCAGTGGCACTAATCTTGGATTTAAGTGGCTTAAGAATGACCACCCACAAAAACTCAATAGCTCTGGAGTTGGCAATTACATCAACTCTGAACAGAGGGGTGGATTAATCATGAAGCTAACAGCCTCTCCTTACACGTGCCCTTCCAAGTCCTGTGAGGGGAGCCCTAGGGCTGTGCTCATAAGAATATAGGTTTTGAATGTGCCATTTCTTGAGTTGAGGGGAAAAAATTCAGCAAAATTATTTCTTAACCAAAGGTGAAGTAGTTAATTATCTGCATGGAGCACTAAACTCAGGAATCAGATGTGTTCAGGAAATCAAAAAAAAAAAAAAAAACTTACATGGCTTAGAATACATGCTGCCTTTTCATTAGTATAGAATTGGTAGAAGGCAAAAACAGATCAAAGATGATGGATAGGCTAACTCAGAGTAAAGAAGAGCTGTTTAAGGATGAATGTCGAGATTGCCAAGAGTCAAATTTGGGAAACTGAGCCTGATAGTCAGCATCGAGTGATGTAAAGGGAACAGGAGATGCACTAGGGGCAGGTGCTCTTAAACAGGACTTGGATCTAGGTGTTGGTCAATCAGAAATGGTGACTGAGAAACAACCAAGCCCAACAGAGGAAGCAAGGTGAGATCAGAGGGAGTAGCTTAAGACGAGACACAGAAGGAAGAGATTTAGGAAAGGACCTGCTTCATGTGACAGATTCTGTCTTCAAGTCTTCTTTCTCCTTGGTATCCATCAGAAGAGACTCTGTTTTGCTGCTGGAAAAGTGACCCCCAAATCTCAGGGGCAACACACACACACACACACACACACACACATATACAAGTGAACACATACTTACAAACTCATATATAGACACACACATACACACACTCATCACAACCTACAGACATCTGTGGTCTGTGAGGCTCTCGCACATGCACCATCTGGAACATGCAGCTTCTGGGGCAGGAAAAAGAGAGAGACTAGAAAGTCACACTTGGGCTTTTCCTGCCTCCACTCAGAAGTGACACGGTGACACCGCCCACGACAACTTTCAGTGGCCACAATGAGTCAACGTGAGTAGAAGTAAAGCTATTTGACAAGTATTACTGT
>NW_020868009.1:0-40658 GCF_003369695.1 Bos indicus x Bos taurus
TGCCTGACACTCCAACAGTGAAGGACCCCAGTCGGGGGTCCCTTTAAGTGCCTGACATGCCCAGCAACAGAGAAGGACCCCCCCAACTTCAGGTGGGGGCCATTTAAGCACCTGACACATTGAGCAATAGGGAGGGACCCAACCAGGTGGGCCCTTTAAGTGCCTGATGCACCGAGCAACAAAAAGGACCCCAACATGGGTGGCCATTTCAGCGCCTGATGCACTGAACAAAAGAGAAGGAGCCCAGCCAGGGGCACTAATAAGTGGCTGATGTGCCAAGTAACAGAGAAGCACCCCCAGCCAGGGGGCCCTTTAAGTGACTGACACGAAAATAAGAGATGGATGCCAGCCAGTTTGGCCATTTTAAGCGCTTGATGTTGCAAGCAACAGAGAAGGCCCCAAGCAGGGGGCCCCTTAGGCCCCTGACACAGAGAGCAGTAGGGAAAGACCCAACCAGGTTGGGGGTGGGCGGAAGGGGGCAGGCTTTAGTGCCTGATGCACCAAGCAACAAAAAAGGACCCCAACATGGGTGGCCATTTCAGCGCCTGATGCACTGAACAAAAGAGGAACCCAGCCAGGGCCCTTTAAGTGACTGACACGAAAAATAAGAGATGGATGCCAGCCAGTTTGGCCATTTAAAGCGCTTGATGTTGCAAGCAACAGAGAAGGACCCCAAGCAGGGGGGCCCCTTATGCCCCTGATACAGAGAGCAGTAGGGAAGGACCCAAACCGGGTGGTGGGGGGGTAGGGGGGGGGGGGGGACGGCGGCAGGCTTTAGTGCCTGATGCACCAAGCAACAGATAAGGAACCCAGGGAATGTGGCCATTTAAGCTCCAGACACACCAAGCAACAGTGAAAAACTCAAGCCAGGGGCGTCATTTAAGCACCTGGTGAACTGAGCAACAGAGAAGGACCCCAGTCAGAGGCCCTTTAAGTGCCTGACACGCCACGTAATAGAGAAGGACCTCAGCCAGGGTAGGCATTTAAGTGCCTGACACACGAAGCAATAGAGAAGGACCCTAGCTAGGGTGGCCATTAAGTGCCTGTCCCTCCAAGCAACAGAGAAGGACTCCAACCACGGGGACCCTTTAAACACCTGACACACTGAGCAACAGAGAAGGACCCAACGGGGTGGGCGGGGCCCTTAGGCACCACACATTGACCAACAGGGAACGTCCTCAGCCAGGGCGGCCCTTTAAATGCCTGATATGCCAAGCAACAGAGAAGGACCCCAGCCAGGGTGGCCTTTTTAAGTGCCTGACGCACCAGGCCACAGAGAAGGACCCCAGCCAGGGTGGCCATTTAAAAGTCTGTCATGCCAAGCAACACAATAGGACCCCAGGCAGGGGGCCCTTTAAGTGCCCGATGTGCAAAGAAACAGAAAAGGACTCCAGGCACGGTCCCCTTTAAGTGCCTGACACTCCCAACAGTGAAGGACCCCAGTCGGGGGTCCCTTTAAGTGCCTGACATGCCCAGCAACAGAGAAGGACCCCCCCAACTTCAGGTGGGGGCCATTTAAAGCACCTGACACATTGAGCAATAGGGAGGGACCCAACCAGGTGGGCCCTTTAAGTGCCTGATGCACCGAGCAACAAAAAGGACCCCAACATGGGTGGCCATTTCAGCGCCTGATGCACTGAACAAAAGAGAAGGAGCCCAGCCAGGGGCACTAATAAGTGGCTGATGTGCCAAGTAACAGAGACCCCCCCAGCCAGGGGGCCCTTTAAGTGACTGACACGAAAAATAAGAGATGGATGCCAGCCAGTTTGGCCATTTAAGCGCTTGATGTTGCAAGCAACAGAGAAGGACCCAAGCAGGGGGCCCCTTAGGCCCCTGACACAGAGAGCAGTAGGAAAGACCCAAACCAGGTTGGGGGTGGCGGAAGGGGGCAGGCTTTAGTGCCTGATGCACCAAGCAACAAAAAAGGACCCAACATGGGTGGCCATTTCAGCGCCTGATGCACTGAACAAAAGAGGAACCCAGCCAGGGGGCCCTTTAAGTGACTGACACGAAAAATAAGAGATGGATGCCAGCCAGTTTGGCCATTAAAGCGCTTGATGTTGCAAGCAACAGAGAAGGACCCCAAGCAGGGGCCCTTATGCCCCTGATACAGAGAGCAGTAGGGAAGGACCCAAACCGGGTGGTGGGGGGTAGGGGGGGACGGGGCAGGCTTTAGTGCCTGATGCACCAAGCAACAGATAAGGAACCCAGGGAATGTGGCCATTTAAGCTCCAGACACACCAAGCAACAGTGAAAAACTCAAGCCAGGGGCGTCATTTAAGCACCTGGTGAACTGAGCAACAGAGAAGGACCCCAGTCAGAGGCCCTTTAAGTGCCTGACACGCCACGTAATAGAGAAGGACCTCAGCCAGGGTAGGCATTTAAGTGCCTGACACACGAAGCAATAGAGAAGGACCCTAGCTAGGGTGGCCATTTAAGTGCCTGTCCCTCCAAGCAACAGAGAAGGACTCCAACCACTGGGACCCTTTAAACACCTGACACACTGAGCAACAGAGAAGGACCCCAACGGGGTGGGCGGGCCCTTAGGACCTGACACATTGACCAACAGGGAACGTCCTCAGCCAGGGCGGCCCTTTAAATGCCTGATATGCCAAGCAACAGAGAAGGACCCCAGCCAGGGTGGCCTTTTAAGTGCCTGACGCACCAGGCCACAGAGAAGGACCCCAGCCAGGGTGGCCATTTAAAAGCCTGTCATGCCAAGCAACACAATAGGACCCAGGCAGGGGGCCCTTTAAGTGCCCGATGTGCAAAGAAACAGAAAGGACTCCAGGCACGGTCCCCTTTAAGTGCCTGACACTCCCAACAGTGAAGGACCCCAGTCGGGGGTCCCTTTAAGTGCCTGACATGCCCAGCAACAGAGAAGGACCCCCCCAACTTCAGGTGGGGGCCATTAAGCACCTGACACATTGAGCAATAGGGAGGGACCCAACCAGGTGGGCCCTTTAAGTGCCTGATGCACCGAGCAACAAAAAGGACCCCAACATGGTGGCCATTTCAGCGCCTGATGCACTGAACAAAAGAGAAGGAGCCCAGCCAGGGGCACTAATAAGTGGCTGATGTGCCAAGTAACAGAGAAGCACACCCCAGCCAGGGGGCCCTTTAAGTGACTGACACGAAAAATAAGAGATGGATGCCAGCCAGTTTGGCCATTTAAGCGCTTGATGTTGCAAGCAACAGAGAAGGACCCCAAGCAGGGGGCCCCTTAGGCCCTGACACAGAGAGCAGTAGGGAAAGACCCAAACCAGGTTGGGGGTGGGCGGAGGGGGCAGGCTTTAGTGCCTGATGCACCAAGCAACAGAAAGGAACCCAGGGAATGTGGCCATTTAAGCTCCGACACACCAAGCAACAGTGAAGAACTCAAGCCAGGGGGATCATTTAAGCACCTGGTGAACTGAGCAACAGAGAAGGACCCCAGGCAGGGGCCCTTTAAGTGCCCGATGTGCAGAGAACAGAAAAGGACTCCAGGCATGGTCCCTTTAAGTGCCTGACACACCAAGTAACAGTGAAGGACCCCAATCGGGGCCCTTTAAGTGCCTGACATGCCAAGCAACAGAGAAGGACCCCCGAACTGCAGGTGGGGGCCATTTAAGCACCTGACACATTGAGCAATAGAGAGGGACCAACCAGGTGGGCCCTTTAAGTGCCTGATGCACCAAGCAACAAAAAGGACCCAACATGGGTGGCCATTTCAGCGCCTGATGCACTGAACAAAAGAGGAAACCCAGCCAGGGGGCCCTTTAAGTGACTGACACGAAAAATAAGAGATGAGGATGCCAGCCAGTTTGGCCATTTAAAGCGCTTGATGTTGCAAGCAACAGAGAAGGACCCCAAGCAGGGGGGGCCCCTTATGCCCCTGATACAGAGAGCAGTAGGGAAGGACCCAAACCGGGTGCTGGGGGGGTAGGGGGGGGACGGGGGCAGGCTTTAGTGCCTGATGCACCAAGCAACAGATAAGAACCCAGGGAATGTGGCCATTTAAGCTCCAGACACACCAAGCAACAGTGAAAAACTCAAGCCAGGGGCGTCATTTAAGCACCTGGTGAACTGAGCAACAGAGAAGGACCCCAGTCAGAGGCCCTTTAAGTGCCTGACACGCCACGTAATAGAGAAGGACCTCAGCCAGGGTAGGCATTTAAGTGCCTGACACACGAAGCAATAGAGAAGGACCCTAGCTAGGGTGGCCATTTAAGTGCCTGTCCCTCCAAGCAACAGAGAAGGACTCCAACCATGGGGACCCTTTAAACACCTGACACACTGAGCAACAGAGAAGGACCCCAACGGGGTGGGCGGGGCCCTTAGGCACCTGACACATTGACCAACAGGGAACGTCCTCAGCCAGGGCGGCCCTTTAAATGCCTGATATGCCAAGCAACAGAGAAGGACCCCAGCCAGGGTGGCCTTTTAAGTGCCTGACGCACCAGGCCACAGAGAAGGACCCCAGCCAGGGTGGCCATTTAAAATCTGTCATGCCAAGCAACACAATAGGACCCCAGGCAGGGGCCCTTTAAGTGCCCGATGTGCAAAGAAACAGAAAAGGACTCCAGGCACGGTCCCCTTTAAGTGCCTGACACTCCCAACAGTGAAGGAACCCCAGTCGGGGGTCCCTTTAAGTGCCTGACATGCCAAGCAACAGAGAAGGACCCCCCCAACTTCAGGTGGGGGCCATTTAAGCACCTGACACATTGAGCAATAGGAGGGACCCAACCAGGTGGGCCCTTTAAGTGCCTGATGCACCGAGCAACAAAAAAGGACCCCAACGGGGTGGGCATTTCAGCGCCTGATGCACTGAACAAAAGAGAAGGAGCCCAGCCAGGGGCACTAATAAGTGGCTGATGTGCCAAGTAACAGAGAAGCACCCCCAGCCAGGGCGCCCTTTAAGTGACTGACACGAAAAAATAGAGATGGATGCCAGCCAGTTTGGCCATTTAAGCGCTTGATGTTGCAAGCAACAGAGAAGGACCCCAAGCAGTGGGGCCCCTTAGGCCCTGACACAGAGAGCAGTAGGGAAGGACCCAAACTGGGTGCTTGGGGGTAGGGGGGGACGCGGGCAGGCTTTAGTGCCTGATGCACCAAGCAACAGATAAGGAACCCAGGGAATGTGGCCATTTAAGCTCCAGACACACCAAGCAACAGTGAAAAACTCAAGCCAGGGGCGTCATTTAAGCACCTGGTGAACTGAGCAACAGAGAAGGACCCCAGTCAGAGGCCCTTTAAGTGCCTGACACGCACGTAATAGAGAAGGACCTCAGCCAGGTAGGCATTTAAGTGCCTGACACACGAAGCAATAGAGAAGGACCCTAGCTAGGGTGGCCATTTAAGTGCCTGTCCCTCCAAGCAACAGAGAAGGACCCAACCAGGGGACCCTTTAAACACCTGACACACTGAGCAACAGAGAAGGACCCCAACGGGGTGGGCGGGGCCCTTAGGCACCTGACACATTGACCAAGAGGAACGTCCTCAGCCAGTGCGCCCTTTAAATGCTGATATGCCAAGCAACAAGAAGGACCCCAGCCAGGGTGGCCTTTTAAGTGCCTGACGCACCAGGCCACAGAGAAGGACCCCAGCCAGGGTGGCCATTTAAGTCTGTCATGCCAAGCACACAACACAAACAAACCCAACAACGGAGGACCCAACCAGGGGGCCCTTTAAGTGACTGACACGAAAAATAAGAGATGGTGCCAGCCAGTTTGGCCATTTAAGCGCTTGATGTTGCAAGCAACAGAGAAGGACCCCAAGCAGGGGGCCCTTAGGCCCTGACACAGAGAGCAGTAGGGAAAGACCCAAACCAGGTGGGGGTGGCGGAGGGGGCAGGCTTTAGTGCCTGATGCACCAAGCAACAAAAAAGGACCCCAACATGGGTGGCCATTTCAGCGCCTGATGCACTGAACAAAAGAGGAACCCAGCCAGGGGGCCCTTTAAGTGACTGACACGAAAAATAAGAGATGGATGCCAGCCAGTTTGGCCATTTAAGCGCTTGATGTTGCAAGCAACAGAGAAGGACCCCAAGCAGGGGGGCCCCTTATGCCCCTGATACAGAGAGCAGTAGGGAAGGACCCAAACCGGGTGGGGGGGGGTAGGGGGGGACGGGGGCAGGCTTTAGTGCCTGATGCACCAAGCAACAGATAAGGAACCCAGGGAATGTGGCCATTTAAGCTCCAGACACACCAAGCAACAGTGAAAAACTCAAGCCAGGGGCGTCATTTAAGCACCTGGTGAACTGAGCAACAGAGAAGGACCCCAGTCAGAGGCCCTTTAAGTGCCTGACACGCCACGTAATAGAGAAGGACCTCAGCCAGGGTAGGCATTTAAGTGCCTGACACACGAAGCAATAGAGAAGGACCCTAGCTAGGGTGGCCATTTAAGTGCCTGTCCCTCCAAGCAACAGAGAAGGACTCCAACCACGGGGACCCTTTAAACACCTGACACACTGAGCAACAGAGAAGGACCCCAACGGGGTGGGCGGGCCCTTAGGCACCTGACACATTGACCAACAGGGAACGTCCTCAGCCAGGGCGGCCCTTTAAATGCCTGATATGCCAAGCAACAGAGAAGGACCCCAGCCAGGGTGGCCTTTAAGTGCCTGACGCACCAGGCCACAGAGAAGGACCCCAGCCAGGGTGGCCATTTAAAAGTCTGTCATGCCAAGCAACACAATAGGACCCCAGGCAGGGGGCCCTTTAAGTGCCCGATGTGCAAAGAAACAGAAAAGGACTCCAGGCACGGTCCCCTTTAAGTGCCTGACACTCCCAACAGTGAAGGACCCCAGTCGGGGGTCCCTTTAAGTGCCTGACATGCCAAGCAACAGAGAAGGACCCCCCCAACTTCAGGTGGGGGCCATTTAAGCACCTGACACATTGAGCAATAGGGAGGGACCCAACCAGGTGGGCCCTTTAAGTGCCTGATGCACCGAGCAACAAAAAAGGACCCCAACATGGGTGGCCATTTCAGCGCCTGATGCACTGAACAAAAGAGAAGGAGCCCAGCCAGGGGCACTAATAAGTGGCTGATGTGCCAAGTAACAGAGAAGCACCCCAGCCAGGGGGCCCTTTAAGTGACTGACACGAAAATAAGAGATGGATGCCAGCCAGTTTGGCCATTTAAGCGCTTGATGTTGCAAGCAACAGAGAAGGACCCCAAGCAGGGGGCCCCTTAGGCCCCTGACACAGAGAGCAGTAGGGAAAGACCCAAACCAGGTGGGGGTGGGCGGAAGGGGGCAGGCTTTAGTGCCTGATGCACCAAGCACAAAAAAGGACCCAACATGGGTGGCCATTTCAGCGCCTGATGCACTGAACAAAAGAGGAACCCAGCCAGGGGCCCTTTAAGTGACTGACACGAAAAATAAGAGATGGATGCCAGCCAGTTTGGCCATTTAAGCGCTTGATGTTGCAAGCAACAGAGAAGGACCCCAAGCAGGGGGCCCCTTATGCCCCTGATACAGAGAGCAGTAGGGAAGGACCCAAACCGGGTGCTGGGGGGGTAGGGGGGGGACGGGGGCAGGCTTTAGTGCCTGATGCACCAAGCAACAGATAAGGAACCCAGGGAATGTGGCCATTTAAGCTCCAGACACACCAAGCAACAGTGAAAAACTCAAGCCAGGGGCGTCATTTAAGCACCTGGTGAACTGAGCAACAGAGAAGGACCCCAGTCAGAGGCCCTTTAAGTGCCTGACACGCCACGTAATAGAGAAGGACCTCAGCCAGGGTAGGCATTTAAGTGCCTGACACACGAAGCAATAGAGAAGGACCCTAGCTAGGGTGGCCATTTAAGTGCCTGTCCCTCCAAGCAACAGAGAAGGACTCCAACCACGGGGACCCTTTAAACACCTGACACACTGAGCAACAGAGAAGGACCCCAACGGGGTGGGCGGGGCCCTTAGGCACCTGACACATTGACCAACAGGGAACGTCCTCAGCCAGGGCGGCCCTTTAAATGCCTGATATGCCAAGCAACAGAGAAGGACCCCAGCCAGGGTGGCCTTTTAAGTGCCTGACGCACCAGGCCACAGAGAAGGACCCCAGCCAGGGTGGCCATTTAAAAGCCTGTCATGCCAAGCAACACAATAGGACCCCAGGCAGGGGGCCCTTTAAGTGCCCGATGTGCAAAGAAACAGAAAAGGACTCCAGGCACGGTCCCCTTTAAGTGCCTGACACTCCCAACAGTGAAGGACCCCAGTCGGGGGTCCCTTTAAGTGCCTGACATGCCCAGCAACAGAGAAGGACCCCCCCAACTTCAGGTGGGGGCCATTTAAGCACCTGACACATTGAGCAATAGGGAGGGACCCAACCAGGTGGGCCCTTTAAGTGCCTGATGCACCGAGCAACAAAAAAGGACCCCAACATGGGTGGCCATTTCAGCGCCTGATGCACTGAACAAAAGAGAAGGAGCCCAGCCAGGGGCACTAATAAGTGGCTGATGTGCCAAGTAACAGAGAAGCACCCCCAGCCAGGGGGCCCTTTAAGTGACTGACACGAAAAATAAGAGATGGATGCCAGCCAGTTTGGCCATTTAAGCGCTTGATGTTGCAAGCAACAGAGAAGGACCCCAAGCAGGGGGGCCCCTTAGGCCCCTGACACAGAGAGCAGTAGGGAAAGACCCAAACCAGGTTGGGGGTGGGCGGAAGGGGGCAGGCTTTAGTGCCTGATGCACCAAGCAACAGAAAAGGAACCCAGGGAATGTGGCCATTTAAGCTCCAGACACACCAAGCAACAGTGAAGAACTCAAGCCAGGGGGATCATTTAAGCACCTGGTGAACTGAGCAACAGAGAAGGACCCCAGGCAGGGGGCCCTTTAAGTGCCCGATGTGCAGAGAAACAGAAAAGGACTCCAGGCATGGTCCCCTTTAAGTGCCTGACACACCAAGTAACAGTGAAGGACCCCAATCGGGGGCCCTTTAAGTGCCTGACATGCCAAGCAACAGAGAAGGACCCCCGAACTGCAGGTGGGGGCCATTTAAGCACCTGACACATTGAGCAATAGAGAGGGACCCAACCAGGTGGGCCCTTTAAGTGCCTGATGCACCAAGCAACAAAAAGGACCCCAACATGGGTGGCCATTTCAGCGCCTGATGCACTGAACAAAAGAGGAACCCAGCCAGGGGGCCCTTTAAGTGACTGACACGAAAAATAAGAGATGGATGCCAGCCAGTTTGGCCATTTAAGCGCTTGATGTTGCAAGCAACAGAGAAGGACCCCAAGCAGGGGGCCCCTTATGCCCCTGATACAGAGAGCAGTAGGGAAGGACCCAAACCGGGTGCTGGGGGGGTAGGGGGGGGACGGGGCAGGCTTTAGTGCCTGATGCACCAAGCAACAGATAAGGAACCCAGGGAATGTGGCCATTTAAGCTCCAGACACACCAAGCAACAGTGAAAAACTCAAGCCAGGGGCGTCATTTAAGCACCTGGTGAACTGAGCAACAGAGAAGGACCCCAGTCAGAGGCCCTTTAAGTGCCTGACACGCCACGTAATAGAGAAGGACCTCAGCCAGGGTAGGCATTTAAGTGCCTGACACACGAAGCAATAGAGAAGGACCCTAGCTAGGGTGGCCATTTAAGTGCCTGTCCCTCCAAGCAACAGAGAAGGACTCCAACCACGGGGACCCTTTAAACACCTGACACACTGAGCAACAGAGAAGGACCCCAACGGGGTGGGCGGGGCCCTTAGGCACCTGACACATTGACCAACAGGGAACGTCCTCAGCCAGGGCGGCCCTTTAAATGCCTGATATGCCAAGCAACAGAGAAGGACCCCAGCCAGGGTGGCCTTTTAAGTGCCTGACGCACCAGGCCACAGAGAAGGACCCCAGCCAGGGTGGCCATTTAAAAGTCTGTCATGCCAAGCAACACAATAGGACCCCAGGCAGGGGGCCCTTTAAGTGCCCGATGTGCAAAGAAACAGAAAAGGACTCCAGGCACGGTCCCCTTTAAGTGCCTGACACTCCCAACAGTGAAGGACCCCAGTCGGGGGTCCCTTTAAGTGCCTGACATGCCAAGCAACAGAGAAGGACCCCCCCAACTTCAGGTGGGGGCCATTTAAGCACCTGACACATTGAGCAATAGGGAGGGACCCAACCAGGTGGGCCCTTTAAGTGCCTGATGCACCGAGCAACAAAAAAGGACCCCAACATGGGTGGCCATTTCAGCGCCTGATGCACTGAACAAAAGAGAAGGAGCCCAGCCAGGGGCACTAATAAGTGGCTGATGTGCCAAGTAACAGAGAAGCACCCCCAGCCAGGGGGCCCTTTAAGTGACTGACACGAAAAATAAGAGATGGATGCCAGCCAGTTTGGCCATTTAAGCGCTTGATGTTGCAAGCAACAGAGAAGGACCCCAAGCAGGGGGGCCCCTTAGGCCCCTGACACAGAGAGCAGTAGGGAAGGACCAAAACAGGTGCTGGGGGTAGGGGGGGGACGGGCAGGCTTTAGTGCCTGATGCACCAAGCAACAGATAAGGAACCCAGGGAATGTGGCCATTTAAGCTCCAGACACACCAAGCAACAGTGAAAAACTCAAGCCAGGGGCGTCATTTAAGCACCTGGTGAACTGAGCAACAGAGAAGGACCCCAGTCAGAGGCCCTTTAAGTGCCTGACACGCCACGTAATAGAAAGGACCTCAGCCACGGTAGGCATTTAAGTGCCTGACACACGAAGCAATAGAGAAGGACCCTAGCTAGGGTGGCCATTTAAGTGCCTGTCCCTCCAAGCAACAGAGAAGGACTCCAACCACGGGGACCCTTTAAACACCTGACACACTGAGCAACAGAGAAGGACCCAACGGGGTGGGCGGGGCCCTTAGGCACCTGACACATTGACCAACAGGGAACGTCCTCAGCCAGGGCGGCCCTTTAAATGCCTGATATGCCAAGCAACAAGAAGGACCCCAGCCAGGGTGGCCTTTTAAGTGCCTGACGCACCAGGCCACAGAGAAGGACCCCAGCCAGGGTGGCCATTTAAAAGTCTGTCATGCCAAGCAACACAATAGGACCCCAGCCAGGGGGCCCTTTAAGTGACTGACACGAAAATAAGAGATGGATGCCAGCCAGTTTGGCCATTTAAGCGCTTGATGTTGCAAGCAACAGAGAAGGACCCCAAGCAGGGGGGCCCCTTAGGCCCCTGACACAGAGAGCAGTAGGGAAAGACCCAAACCAGGTTGGGGGTGGGCGGAAGGGGGCAGGCTTTAGTGCCTGATGCACCAAGCAACAAAAAAGGACCCCAACATGGGTGGCCATTTCAGCGCCTGATGCACTGAACAAAAGAGGAACCCAGCCAGGGGGCCCTTTAAGTGACTGACACGAAAAATAAGAGATGGATGCCAGCCAGTTTGGCCATTTAAGCGCTTGATGTTGCAAGCAACAGAGAAGGACCCCAAGCAGGGGGGCCCTTATGCCCCTGATACAGAGAGCAGTAGGGAAGGACCCAAACCGGGTGCTGGGGGGGTAGGGGGGGGACGGGGGCAGGCTTTAGTGCCTGATGCACCAAGCAACAGATAAGGAACCCAGGGAATGTGGCCATTAAGCTCCAGACACACCAAGCAACAGTGAAAAACTCAAGCCAGGGGCGTCATTTAAGCACCTGGTGAACTGAGCAACAGAGAAGGACCCCAGTCAGAGCCCTTTAAGTGCCTGACACGCCACGTAATAGAGAAGGACCTCAGCCAGGGTAGGCATTTAAGTGCCTGACACACGAAGCAATAGAGAAGGACCCTAGCTAGGGTGGCCATTTAAGTGCCTGTCCCTCCAAGCAACAGAGAAGGACTCCAACCACGGGGACCCTTTAAACACCTGACACACTGAGCAACAGAGAAGGACCCCAACGGGGTGGGCGGGGCCCTTAGGCACCTGACACATTGACCAACAGGGAACGTCCTCAGCCAGGGCGGCCCTTTAAATGCCTGATATGCCAAGCAACAGAGAAGGACCCCAGCCAGGGTGGCCTTTTAAGTGCCTGACGCACCAGGCCACAGAGAAGGACCCCAGCCAGGGTGGCCATTTAAAAGTCTGTCATGCCAAGCAACACAATAGGACCCCAGGCAGGGGGCCCTTTAAGTGCCCGATGTGCAAAGAAACAGAAAAGGACTCCAGGCACGGTCCCCTTTAAGTGCCTGACACTCCCAACAGTGAAGGACCCCAGTCGGGGGTCCCTTTAAGTGCCTGACATGCCAGCAACAGAGAAGGACCCCCCCAACTTCAGGTGGGGGCCATTTAAGCACCTGACACATTGAGCAATAGGGAGGGACCCAACCAGGTGGGCCCTTTAAGTGCCTGATGCACCGAGCAACAAAAAAGGACCCCAACATGGGTGGCCATTTCAGCGCCTGATGCACTGAACAAAAGAGAAGGAGCCCAGCCAGGGGCACTAATAAGTGGCTGATGTGCCAAGTAACAGAGAAGCACCCCAGCCAGGGGGCCCTTTAAGTGACTGACACGAAAAATAAGAGATGGATGCCAGCCAGTTTGGCCATTTAAGCGCTTGATGTTGCAAGCAACAGAGAAGGACCCCAAGCAGGGGGGCCCCTTATGCCCCTGATACAGAGAGCAGTAGGGAAGGACCCAAACCGGGTGCTGGGGGGGTAGGGGGGGGACGGGGGCAGGCTTTAGTGCCTGATGCACCAAGCAACAGATAAGGAACCCAGGGAATGTGGCCATTTAAGCTCCAGACACACCAAGCAACAGTGAAAAACTCAAGCCAGGGGCGTCATTTAAGCACCTGGTGAACTGAGCAACAGAGAAGGACCCCAGTCAGAGGCCCTTTAAGTGCCTGACACGCCACGTAATAGAGAAGGACCTCAGCCACGGTAGGCATTTAAGTGCCTGACACACGAAGCAATAGAGAAGGACCCTAGCTAGGGTGGCCATTTAAGTGCCTGTCCCTCCAAGCAACAGAGAAGGACTCCAACCACGGGGACCCTTTAAACACCTGACACACTGAGCAACAGAGAAGGACCCCAACGGGGTGGGCGGGGCCCTTAGGCACCTGACACATTGACCAACAGGGAACGCCTCAGCCAGGGGCGGCCCTTAAATGCCTGATATGCCAAGCAACAGAGAAGGGACCCCAGCCAGGGTGGCCTTTTAAGTGCCTGACGCAACCAGGCCACAGAGAAGGACCCCAGCCAGGGTGGCCATTTAAAAGCCTGTCATGCCAAGCAACACAATAGGACCCCAGGCCAGGGGGCCTTTAAGTTGACCGATGTGCAAAGAAACAAAAAGGACTCCAGGCACAGTCCCCTTTAAGTGCCTGACACTCCCAACAGTGAAGGACCCCAGTCGGGGGTCCCTTAAGTGCCTGACACAGCCACAACAGAGAAGGACCCCCCCAACTTCAGGTGGGGGCCATTTAAGCACTGACAACATTGAGCAATAGGGAGGGACCAACCAGGTGGGCCCTTTAAGTGCCTGATGCACCGAGCAACAAAAAAGGACCCCAACATGGTGGCCATTTCAGCGCCTGATGCACTGAACAAAAGAGAAGGAGCCCAGCCAGGGGCAATAATAAGTGGCTGATGTGCCAAGTAACAGAGAGCCCCCCAGCCAGGGGGCCCTTTAAGTGACTGACACGAAAAATAAGAGATGGATGCCAGCCAGTTTGGCCATTTAAGCGCTTGATGTTGCAAGCAACAGAGAAGGACCCAAGCAGGGGGCCCCTTAGGCCCTGACACAGAGAGCAGTAGGGAAAGGACCCAAACCAGGTTGGGGGGTGGGCGGAAGGGGGCAGGCTTTAGTGCCTGATGCACCAAGCAACAGAATAAGGAACCCAGGGAATGTGGCCATTTAAGCTCCAGACACACCAAGCAACAGTGAAGAACTCAAGCCAGGGGATCATTTAAGCACCTGGTGAACTGAGCAACAGAGAAGGACCCCAGGCAGGGGGCCCTTTAAGTGCCCGATGTGCAGAGAAACAGAAAAGGACTCCAGGCATGGTCCCCTTTAAGTGCCTGACACACCAAGTAACAGTGAAGGACCCCAATCGGGGGCCCTTTAAGTGCCTGACATGCAAGCAACAGAGAAGGACCCCCGAACTGCAGGTGGGGGGCCATTTAAGCACCTGACACATTGAGCAATAGAGAGGGACCCAACCAGGTGGGCCCTTTAAGTGCCTGATGCACCAAGCAACAAAAAGGACCCCAACATGGGTGGCCATTTCAGCGCCTGATGCACTGAACAAAAGAGGAACCCAGCCAGGGGGCCCTTTAAGTGACTGACACGAAAAATAAGAGATGGATGCCAGCCAGTTTGGCCATTTAAGCGCTTGATGTTGCAAGCAACAGAGAAGGACCCCAAGCAGGGGGGCCCCTTATGCCCCTGATACAGAGAGCAGTAGGGGAAGGACCCAAACCGGGTGGTGGGGGGGGTAGGGGGGGGGACGGGGGCAGGCTTTAGTGCCTGATGCACCAAGCAACAGATAAGGAACCCAGGGAATGTGGCATTTAAGCTCCAGACACACAAGCAACAGTGAAAAACTCAAGCCAGGGGCGTCATTTAAGCACCTGGTGAACTGAGCAACAGAGAAGGACCCCAGTCAGAGGCCCTTTAAGTGCCTGACACGCCACGTAATAGAGAAGGACCTCAGCCACGGTAGGCATTAAGTGCCTGACACACGAAGCAATAGAGAAGGACCCTAGCTAGGGTGGCCATTTAAGTGCCTGTCCCTCCAAGCAACAGAGAAGGACTCCAACCACGGGGACCCTTTAAACACCTGACACACTGAGCAACAGAGAAGGACCCCAACGGGTGGGCGGGGCCCTTAGGCACCTGACACATTGACCAACAGGGAACGTCCTCAGCCAGGGCGGCCCTTTAAATGCCTGATATGCAAGCAACAGAGAATGGACCCCAGCCAGGGTGGCCTTTTAAGTGCCTGACGCACAGGCCACAGAGAAGGACCCAGCCAGGGTGGCCATTTAAAAGCCTGTCATGCCAAGCAACACAATAGGACCCCAGGCAGGGGCCCTTTAAGTGCCCGATGTGCAAAGAAACAGAAAAGGACTCCAGGCACAGTCCCCTTTAATTGCCTGACACTCCCAACAGTGAAGGACCCCAGTCGGGGGTCCCTTTAAGTGCCTGACATGCCCAGCAACAGAGAAGGACCCCCCCAACTTCAGGTGGGGGCCATTTAAAGCACCTGACACATTGAGCAATAGGGAGGGACCCAACCAGGTGGGCCCTTAAGTGCCTGATGCACCGAGCAACAAAAAAGGACCCCAACATGGGTGGCCATTTCAGCGCCTGATGCACTGAACAAAAGAGAAGGAGCCCAGCCAGGGCACTAATAAGTGGCTGATGTGCCAAGTAACAGAGAAGCACCCCCAGCCAGGGGGCCCTTTAAGTGACTGACCACGAAAAATAAGAGATGGATGCCAGCCAGTTTGGCCATTTAAGCGCTTGATGTTGCAAGCAACAGAGAAGGACCCAAGCAGGGGGGCCCCTTAGGCCCCTGACACAGAGAGCAGTAGGGAAAGACCCAAACCAGGTTGGGGGTGGGCGGAAGGGGGCAGGCTTTAGTGCCTGATGCACCAAGCACAGAAAAGGAACCCAGGGAATGTGGCCATTTAAGCTCCAGGACACACCAAGCAACAGTGAAGAACTCAAGCCAGGGGGATCATTTAAGCACCTGGTGAACTGAGCAACAGAGAAGGACCCCAGGCAGGGGCCCTTTAAGTGCCCGATGTGCAGAGAAACGAAAAGGACTCCAGCATGGTCCCCTTTAAGTGCCTGACCACCAAGTAACAGTGAAGGACCCCCAATCGGGGGCCCTTTAAGTGCCTGACATGCCAAGCAACAGAGAAGGACCCCCGAACTGCGGTGGGGGGCCATTTAAGCACCTGACACATTGAGCAATAGAGAGGACCAACCAGGTGGGCCCTTTAAGTGCCTGATGCACCAAGCAACAAAAAAGGACCCCAACATGGGTGGCCATTTCAGCGCCTGATGCACTGACAAAAGAGGAACCCAGCAGGGGGCCCTTTAAGTGACTGACACGAAAAATAAGAGATGGAGCCAGCCAGTTTGGCCTTTAAGCGCTTGATGTTGCAAGCACAGAGAAGGACCCCAAGCAGGGGGGCCCCTTA
The DNA here is from genome assembly GCF_003369695.1 of Bos indicus x Bos taurus. NCBI lineage: Eukaryota > Metazoa > Chordata > Mammalia > Artiodactyla > Bovidae > Bos > Bos indicus x Bos taurus. The sequence continues at coordinate 16,082 of NW_020868009.1, forward strand.
TGCCCCTGATACAGAGAGCAGTAGGGAAGGACCCAAACCGGGTGGTGGGGGGGGTAGGGGGGGGACGGGGGCAGGCTTTAGTGCCTGATGCACCAAGCAACAGATAAGGAACCCAGGGAATGTGGCCATTTAAGCTCCAGACACACCAAGCAACAGTGAAAAACTCAAGCCAGGGGCGTCATTTAAGCACCTGGTGAACTGAGCAACAGAGAAGGACCCCAGTCAGAGGCCCTTTAAGTGCCTGACACGCCACGTAATAGAGAAGGACCTCAGCCAGGGTAGGCATTTAAGTGCCTGACACACGAAGCAATAGAGAAGGACCCTAGCTAGGGTGGCCATTTAAGTGCCTGTCCCTCCAAGCAACAGAGAAGGACTCCAACCACGGGGACCCTTTAAACACCTGACACACTGAGCAACAGAGAAGGACCCCAACGGGGTGGGCGGGGGCCCTTAGGCACCTGACACATTGACCAACAGGGAACGTCCTCAGCCAGGGCGGCCCTTTAAATGCCTGATATGCCAAGCAACAGAGAAGGACCCAGCCAGGGTGGCCTTTTAAGTGCCTGACGCACCAGGCCACAGAGAAGGACCCCAGCCCGGGGGGCCATTTAAAAGTCTGTCATGCCAAGCAACACAATAGGACCCCAGGCAGGGGGCCCTTTAAGTGCCCGATGTGCAAAGAAACAGAAAAGGACTCCAGGCACGGTCCCCTTTAAGTGCCTGACAATCCCACAGTGAAGGACCCCAGTCGGGGGTCCCTTTAAGTGCCTGACATGCCAAGCAACAGAGAAGGACCCCCCCAACTTCAGGTGGGGCCATTTAAGCACCTGACACATTGAGACATAGGGAGGGACCCAACCAGGTGGGCCCTTAAGTGCCTGATGCACCGAGCAACAAAAAAGGACCCCACATGGGTGGCCATTTCAGCGCCTGATGCACTGAACAAAAGAGAAGGAGCCCAGCCAGGGGCACTAATAAGTGGCTGATGTGCCAAGTAACAGAGAAGCACCCCCAGCCAGGGGGCCCTTTAAGTGACTGACACGAAAAATAAGAGATGGATGCCAGCCAGTTTGGCCATTTAAGCGCTTGATGTTGCAAGCAACAGAGAAGGACCCCAAGCAGGGGGGCCCCTTAGGCCACTGACACAGAGCAGTAGGGAAGACCCAAACCAGGTTGGGGGTGGGCGGAAGGGGGCAGGCTTTAGTGGCCTGATGCACCAAGCAACAAAAAAGGACCCCAACATGGGTGGCCATTTCAGCGCCTGACGCACTGAACAAAAGAGGAACCCAGCCAGGGGGCCCTTTAAGTGACTGACACGAAAAATAAGAGATGGATGCCAGCCAGTTTGGCCATTTAAGCGCTTGATGTTGCAAGCAACAGAGAAGGACCCCAAGCAGGGGGGCCCCTTATGCCCCTGATACGGAGAGCAGTAGGGAAGGACCCAACCGGGTGCTGGGGGGTAGGGGGGGACGGGGGCAGGCTTTAGTGCCTGATGCACCAAGCAACAGATAAGGAACCCAGGGAATGTGGCCATTTAAGCTCCAGACACACCAAGCAACAGTGAAAATCTCAAGCCAGGGGCGTCATTTAAGCACCTGGTGAACTGAGCAACAGAGAAGGACCCCAGTCAGAGGCCCTTTAAGTGCCTGACACGCCACGTAAATAGAGAAGGACCTCAGCCAGGGTAGGCATTTAAGTGCCTGACACACGAAGCAATAGAGAAGGACCCTAGCTAGGGTGGCCATTTAAGTGCCTGTCCCTCCAAGCAACAGAGAAGGACTCCAACCATGGGGACCCTTTAAACACTGACACACTGAGCAACAGAGAAGGACCCCAACGGGGTGGGCAGGGCCTTAGGCACCTGACACATTGACCAACAGGGACGTCCTCAGCCAGGGCGGCCCTTTAAATGCCTGATATGCCAAGCAACAGAGAAGGACCCCAGCCAGGGTGGCCTTTTAAGTGCCTGACGCACCAGGCCACAGAGAAGGACCCAGCCAGGGTGGCCATTTAAAGTCTGTCATGCCAAGCAACACAATAGGACCCCAGGCAGGGGGCCCTTTAAGTGCCCGATGTGGCAAAGAACAGAAAAAGGACTCCAGGCATGGTCCCCTTTAAGTGCCTGACACTCCCAACAGTGAAGGACCCCAGTCGGGGGTCCCTTTAAGTGCCTGACATGCCAAGCAACAGAGAAGGACCCCCCCAACTTCAGGTGGGGGCCATTTAAGCACCTGACACATTGAGCAATAGGGAGGGACCCAACCAGGTGGGCCCTTTTAAGTGCCTGATGCACCGAGCAACAAAAAAGGACCCCAACATGGGTGGCCATTTCAGCGCCTGATGCACTGAACAAAAGAGAAGGAGCCCAGCCAGGGGCACTAATAAGTGGCTGATGTGCCAAGTAACAGAGAAGCACCCCCAGCCAGGGGCCCTTTAAGTGACTGACACGAAAAATAAGAGATGGATGCCAGCCAGTTTGGCCATTTAAGCGCTTGAATGTTGCAAAGCAACAGAGAAGGACCCCAAGCACTGGGGCCCCTTATGCCCCTGATACAGAGAGCAGTAGGGAAACGACCCAAACTGGGTTGCTGGGGGGTAGGGGGGGGGACGCGGGCAGGCTTTAGTGCCTGATGCACCAAGCAACAGATAAGGAAACCCAGGGAATGTGGCCATTTAAGCTCCAGACAACACCAAGCAACAGTGAAAAACTCAGCCAGGGGCTCATTTTAAGCACCTGGTGAACTGAGCAACAGAGAAGGACCCCAGTCAGAGGCCCTTTAAGTGCCTGACAACGCCACGTAATAGAGAAGGAACCTCAGCCACGGTAGGCATTTAAGTGCCTGACACACGAAGCAATAGAGAAGGACCCTAGCTAGGGTGGCCATTTAAGTGCCCTGTCCCTCCAACAACAGAGAAGGACTCCAACCACGGGGACCCTTTAAACACCTGACACACTGAGCAACAGAGAAGGACCCCAACGGGGTGGGCGGGGCCCTTAGGCACCTGACACATTGACCAAGAGGGAACGTCCTCAGCCAGGGCGGCCCTTTAAATGCCTGATATGCCAAGCAACAAAGAAGGACCCCAGCCAGGGTGGCCTTTTAAGTGCCTGACGCACCAGGCCACAGAGAAGGACCCCAGCCAGGGTGGCCATTTAAAAGTCTGTCATGCCAAGCAACACAATAGGACCCCAGCCAGGGGGCCCTTTAAGTGACTGACATACGAAAAATAAGAGATGGATGCCAGCCAGTTTGGCCATTTTAAGCGCTTGATGTTGCAAGCAACAGAGAAGGACCCCAAGCAGGGGGGCCCCTTAGGCCCCTGACACAGAGAGCAGTAGGGAAAGACCCAAACCAGGTTGGGGTGGGCGGAAGGGGGCAGGCTTTAGTGCCTGATGCACCAAGCAACAAAAAGGACCCCAACATGGGTGGCCATTTCAGCGCCTGATGCACTGAACAAAAGAGGAACCCAGCCAGGGGGCCCTTTAAGTGACTGACAACGAAAAATAAGAGATGGATGTCAGCCAGTTTGGCCATTTAAGCGCTTGATGTTGCAAGCAACAGAGAAGGACCCCAAGCAGGGGGGGCCCCTTATGCCCCTGATACAGAGAGCAGTAGGGAAGGACCCAAACCGGGTGCTGGGGGGTAGGGGGGGGGACGGGGGCAGGCTTTAGTGCCTGATGCACCAAGCAACAGATAAGGAACCCAGGGAATGTGGCCATTTAAGCTCCAGACACACCAAGCAGACAGTGAAAAACTCAAGCCAGGGGCGTCATTTAAGCACCTGATGAACTGAGCAACAGAGAAGGACCCCAGTCAGAGGCCCTTTAAGTGCCTGACATGCCACGTAATAGAGAAGGACCTCAGCCAGGGTAGGCATTTAAGTGCCTGACACACGAAGCAATAGAGAGAGGACCCTAGCTAGGGTGGGCCATTTAAGTGCCTGTCCCTCCAGCAACAGAGAAGGACTCCAACCACGGGGACCCTTTAAACACCTGACACACTGAGCAACAGAGAAGGACCCCAACGGGGTGGGCGGGGCCCTTAGGCACCTGACACATTGACCAACAGGGAACGTCCTCAGCCAGGGCGGCCCTTTAAATGCCTGATATGCCAAGCAACAGAGAAGGACCCCAGCCAGGGTGGCCTTTTAAGTGCCTGACGCACCAGGCCACAGAGAAGGACCCCAGCCAGGGTGGCCATTTAAAAGCTGTCATGCCAAGCAACACAATAGGACCCCAGGCAGGGGGCCCTTTAAGTGCCCGATGTGCAAAGAAACAGAAAAGGACTCCAGGCACGGTCCCCTTTAAGTGCCTGACACTCCCAACAGTGAAGGACCCCAGTCGGGGGTCCCTTTAAGTGCCTGACATGCCAGCAACAGAGAAGGACCCCCCCAACTTCAGGTGGGGGCCATTTAAGCACCTGACACATTGAGCAATAGGGAGGGACCCAACCAGGTGGGCCCTTTAAGTGCCTGATGCACCGAGCAACAAAAAGGACCCCCAACATGGGTGGCCATTTCAGCGCCTGATGCACTGAACAAAAGAGAAGGAGCCCAGCCAGGGGCACTAATAAGTGGCTGATGTGCCAAGTACAGAGAAGCACCCCAGCCAGGGGGCCCTTTAGTGACTGACACGAAAATAAGAGATGGATGCCAGCCAGTTTGGCCATTTAAGCGCTTGATGTTGCAAGCAACAGAGAAGGACCCCAAGCAGGGGGGCCCCTTAGGCCCCTGACACAGAGAGCAGTAGGGAAAGACCCAAACCAGGTTGGGGGTGGGCGGAAGGGGGCAGGCTTTAGTGCCTGATGCACCAAGCAACAAAAAAGGACCCCAACATGGGTGGCCATTTCAGCGCCTGATGCACTGAACAAAAGAGGAACCCAGCCAGGGGGCCCTTTAAGTGACTGACACGAAAAATAAGAGATGGATGCCAGCCAGTTTGGCCATTTAAGCGCTTGATGTTGCAAGCAACAGAGAAGGACCCCAAGCAGGGGGGCCCCTTATGCCCCTGATACAGAGAGCAGTAGGGAAGGACCCAAACCGGGTGCTGGGGGGGTAGGGGGGGACGGGGGCAGGCTTTTAGTGCCTGATGCACCAAGCAACAGATAAGGAACACAGGGAATGTGGCCATTTAAGCTCCAGACACACCAAGCAACAGTGAAAAACTCAAGCCAGGGGCGTCATTTAAGCACCTGGTGAACTGAGCAACAGAGAAGGACCCCAGTCAGAGGCCCTTTAAGTGCCTGACACGCCACGTAATAGAGAAGGACCTCAGCCAGGTAGGCATTTAAGTGCCTGACACACGAAGCAATAGAGAGGACCCTAGCTAGGGTGGCCATTTAAGTGCCTGTCCCTCCAAGCAACAGAGAAGGACTCCAACACGGGGACCTTTAAACACCTGACACACTGAGCAACAGAGAAGGACCCAACGGGGTGGGCGGGGCCCTTAGGCACCTGACACATTGACAACAGGAACGTCCTCAGCCAGGGCGGCCCTTTAAATGCCTGATATGCCAAGCAACAGAGAAGGACCCCAGCCAGGGTGGCCTTTTAAGTGCCTGACGCACCAGGCCACAGAGAAGGACCCCAGCCAGGGTGGCCATTTAAAAGCCTGTCATGCCAAGCAACACAATAGGACCCCAGGCAGGGGGCCCTTTAAGTGGCCCGATGTGCAAAGAAACAGAAAAGGACTCCAGGCACGGTCCCCTTTAAGTGCCTGACAACTCCCAACAGTGAAGGACCCCAGTCGGGGGTCCCTTTAAGTGCCTGACATGCCCAGCAACAGAGAAGGACCCCCCAACTTCAGGTGGGGGCCATTTAAGCACCTGACACATTGAGCAATAGGGAGGGACCCAACCAGGTGGGCCCTTTAAGTGCCTGATGCACCGAGCAACAAAAAAGGACCCCAACATGGGTGGCCATTTCAGCGCCTGATGCACTGAACAAAAGAGAAGGAGCCAGCCAGGGGCACTAATAAGTGGCTGATGTGCCAAGTAACAGAGAAGCACCCCCAGCCAGGGGGCCCTTTAAGTGACTGACACGAAAAATAAGAGATGGATGCCAGCCAGTTTGGCCATTTAAGCGCTTGATGTTGCAAGCAACAGAGAAGGACCCCAAGCAGGGGGGCCCCTTAGGCCCCTGACACAGAGAGCAGTAGGGAAAGACCCAAACCAGGTTGGGGGTGGTCGGAAGGGGCAGGCTTTAGTGCCTGATGCACCAAGCAACAGAAAAGGAACCCAGGGAATGTGGCCATTTAAGCTCCAGACACACCAAGCAACAGTGAAGAACTCAAGCCAGGGGGATCATTTAAGCACCTGGTGAACTGAGCAACAGAGAAGGACCCCAGGCAGGGGGCCCTTTAAGTGCCCGATGTGCAGAGAAACAGAAAAGGACTCCAGGCATGGTCCCCTTTAAGTGCCTGACACACCAAGTAACAGTGAAGGACCCCAATCGGGGGCCCTTTAAGTGCCTGACATGCCAAGCAACAGAGAAGGACCCCCGAACTGCAGGTGGGGGGCCATTTAAGCACCTGACACATTGAGCAATAGAGAGGGACCCAACCAGGTGGGCCCTTTAAGTGCCTGATGCACCAAGCAACAAAAAAGGACCCCAACATGGGTGGCCATTTCAGCGCCTGATGCACTGAACAAAAGAGGAACCCAGCCAGGGGGCCCTTTAAGTGACTGACACGAAAAATAAGAGATGGATGCCAGCCAGTTTGGCCATTTAAGCGCTTGATGTTGCAAGCAACAGAGAAGGACCCCAAGCAGGGGGGCCCCTTATGCCCCTGATACAGAGAGCAGTAGGGAAGGACCCAAACCGGGTGCTGGGGGGGTAGGGGGGGGACGGGGGCAGGCTTTAGTGCCTGATGCACCAAGCAACAGATAAGGAACCCAGGGAATGTGGCCATTTAAGCTCCAGACACACCAAGCAACAGTGAAAAACTCAAGCCAGGGGCGTCATTTAAGCACCTGGTGAACTGAGCAACAAGAGAAGGACCCCATCAGAGGCCCTTTAAGTGCCTGACACAGCCACGTAATAGAGAGGACCTCAGCCAGGGTAGGCATTTAAGTGCCTGACACACGAAGCAATAGAGAAGGAACCTAGCTAGGGTGCCATTTAAGTGCCTGTCCCTCCAAGCAACAGAGAAGGACTCCAACCACGGGACCCTTTAAAACACCTGACACACTGAGCAACAGAGAAGGACCCCAACGGGGTGGGCGGGGCCTTAGGCACCTGACACACATTGACCACAGGGAACGTCCTCAGCCAGGGCGGCCCTTTAAATGCTGATATGCCAAGCAACAGAAGAAGGACCCCAGCCAGGTGGCCTTTTAAGGTGCCTGACGCACCAGGCACAGAGAAGGACCCCAGCCAGGGTGGCCATTAAAAGCTGTCATGCCAAGCAACACAATAGGACCCCAGGCAGGGGGCCCTTTAAGTGCCCGATGTGCAAAGAAACAGAAAAGGACTCCAGGCACGGTCCCCTTTAAGTGCCTGACACTCCCAACAGTGAAGGACCCCAGTCGGGGGTCCCTTTAAGTGCCTGACATGCCAGCAACAGAGAAGGACCCCCCCAACTTCAGGTGGGGGCCATTTAAGCACCTGACACATTGAGCAATAGGGAGGGACCCAACCAGGTGGGCCCTTTAAGTGCCTGATGCACCGAGCAACAAAAAAGGACCCCAACATGGGTGGCCATTTCAGCGCCTGATGCACTGAACAAAAGAGAAGGAGCCCAGCCAGGGGCACTAATAAGTGGCTGATGTGCCAAGTAACAGAGAAGCACCCCCAGCCAGGGGCCCTTTAAGTGACTGACACGAAAAATAAGAGATGGATGCCAGCCAGTTTGGCCATTTAAGCGCTTGATGTTGCAAGCAACAGAGAAGGACCCCAAGCAGGGGGGCCCCTTAGGCCCTGACACAGAGAGCAGTAGGGAAAGACCCAAACCAGGTTGGGGGTGGGCGGAAGGGGGCAGGCTTTAGTGCCTGATGCACCAAGCAACAAAAAGGACCCCAACATGGGTGGCCATTTCAGCGCCTGATGACTGAACAAAAGAGGAACCCAGCCAGGGGGCCCTTAAGTGACTGACACGAAAAATAAGAGATGGATGCCAGCCAGTTTGGCCATTTAAAGCGCTTGATGTTGCAAGCAACAGAGAAGGACCCCAAGCAGGGGGGCCCCTTATGCCCCTGATACAGAGAGCAGTAGGGAAGGACCCAAACTGGGTGCTGGGGGGTAGGGGGGGGACGGGGGCAGGCTTTAGTGCCTGATGCACCCAAGCAACAGATAAGGAACCCAGGGAATGTGGCCATTTAAGCTCCAGACACACCAAGCAACAGTGAAAAACTCAAGCCAGGGGCGTCATTTAAGCACCTGGTGAACTGAGCAACAGAGAAGGACCCCAGTCAGAGGCCCTTTAAAGTGCCTGACCATGCCACGTAATAGAGAAGGACCTCAGCCAGGGTAGGCATTTAAGTGCCTGACACACGAAGCAATAGAGAAGGACCCTAGCTAGGGTGGCCATTTAAGTGCCTGTCCCTCCAAGCAACAGAGAAGGACTCCAACCACGGGGACCCTTTAACACCTGACACACTGAGCAACAGAGAAGGACCCCAACGGGGTGGGCGGGGCCCTTAGGCACCTGACACATTGACCAACAGGGAACGTCCTCAGCCAGGGCGGCCCTTTAAATGCCTGATATGCCAAGCAACAGAGAAGGACCCCAGCCAGGGTGGCCTTTTAAGTGCCTGACGCACCAGGCCACAGAGAAGGACCCCAGCCAGGGTGGCCATTTAAAAGTCTGTCATGCCAAGCAACACAATAGGACCCCAGGCAGGGGGCCCTTTAAGTGCCCGATGTGCAAAGAAACAGAAAAGGACTCCAGGCACGGTCCCTTTAAGTGCCTGACACTCCCAACAGTGAAGGACCCCAGTCGGGGGTCCCTTTAAGTGCCTGACATGCCAGCAACAGAGAAGGACCCCCCAACTTCAGGTGGGGGCCATTTAAGCACCTGACACATTGAGCAATAGGGAGGGACCCAACCAGGTGGGCCTTTAAGTGCCTGATGCACCGAGCAACAAAAAGGACCCCAACATGGGTGGCCATTTCAGCGCCTGATGCACTGAACAAAAGAGAAGGCAGCCAGCCAGGGCACTAATAAGTGGCTGATGTGCCAAGTAACAGAGAAGCACCCCCAGCCAGGGGGCCCTTTAAGTGACTGACACGAAAAATAAGAGATGGATGCCAGCCAGTTTGGCCATTTAAGCGCTTGATGTTGCAAGCAAACAGAGAAGGACCCCAAGCAGGGGGCCCCTTATGCCCCTGATACAGAGAGCAGTAGGGAAGGACCCAACCGGGTGCTGGGGGGGTAGGCGGGGGACGGGGGCAGGCTAGTGCCTGATGCACCAAGCAACAGATAAGGAACCCAGGGAATGTGGCCATTTAAGCTCCAGACACACCAAGCAACAGTGAAAAACTCAAGCCAGGGGCGTCATTTAGCACCTGGTGAACTGAGCAAAGAGGAGGACCCCAGTCAGAGGCACCTTTAAGTGCCTGACACGCCACGTAATAGAGAAGGACCTCAGCCACGGTAGGCATTTAAGTGCCTGACACACGAAGCAATAGAGAAGGACCCTAGCTAGGGTGGCCATTTAAGTGCCTGTCCCTCCAGCAACAGAGAAGGACTCCAACCACGGGGACCCTTTAACACCTGACACACTGAGCAACAGAGAAGGACCCAACGGGTGGCGGGGCCTTAGGCACCTGACACATTGACCAACAGGGAACGTCCTCAGCCAGGGCGGCCCTTTAAATGCCTGATATGCCAGAAGCAACAGAGAAGGACCCCAGCCAGGGTGGCCTTTTAAGTGCCTGACGCACCAGGCCACAGAGAAGGACCCCAGCCAGGGTGGCCATTTAAAAGCCTTCATGCCAAGCAACACAATAGGACCCCAGGCAGGGGGCCCCTTTAAGTGCCCGATGTGCAAAGAAACAGAAAAGGACTCAGGCACAGGTCCCCTTTAAGTGCCTGACACTCCCAACAGTGAAGGACCCCAGTCGGGGGTCCCTTTAAGTGCCTGACATGCCAGCAACAGAGAAGGACCCCCCCCAACTTCAGGTGGGGGCCATTTAAGCACCTGACACATTGGAGCAATAGGGAGGGACCAACCAGGTGGGCCCTTTTAAGTGCCTGATGCACCGAGCAACAAAAAGGACCCACAAGTGGGTGGCCATTTCAGCGCCTGATGCACTGAACAAAGAGAAGGAGCCCAGCCAGGGGCACTAATAAGTGGCTGATGTGCCAAGTAAACAGAGAAGCACCCCCAGCCAGGGGGCCCTTTAAGTGACTGACACGAAAAATAAGAGATGGATGCCAGCCAGTTTGGCCATTATAAGCGCTTGATGTTGCAAGCAACAGAGAAGGACCCCAAGCAGGGGGCCCCTTAGGCCCCTGACACAGAGAGCAGTAGGAAGACCCAAACCAGGTTGGGGGTGGGCGGAAGGGGGCAGGCTTTAGTGCCTGATGCACCAAGCAACAGAAAAGGAACCCAGGGAATGTGGCCATTTAAGCTCCAGACACACCAAGCAACAGTGAAGAACTCAAGCCAGGGGGATCATTTAAGCACCTGGTGAACTGAGCAACAGAGAAGGACCCCAGGCAGGGGCCCTTTAAGTGCCCGATGTGCAGAGAAACAGAAAAGGACTCCAGGCATGGTCCCCTTTAAGTGCCTGACACACCAAGTAACAGTGAAGGACCCCAATCGGGGGCCCTTTAAGTGCCTGACATGCCAAGCAACAGAGAAGGACCCCCGAACTGCAGGTGGGGGGCCATTTAAGCACCTGACACATTGAGCAATAGAGAGGACCCAACCAGGGGGCCTTTAAGTGCCTGATGCACCAAGCAACAAAAAAGGACCCCAACAGGGTGGCCATTTCAGCGCCTGATGCACTGAACAAAAGAGGAACCCAGCCAGGGGGCCCTTTAAGTGACTGACACGAAAAATAAGAGATGGATGCCAGCCAGTTTGGCCATTTAAGCGCTTGATGTTGCAAGCAACAGAGAAGGACCCCAAGCAGGGGGGCCCCTTATGCCCTGATACAGAGAGCAGTAGGGAAGGACCCAAACCGGGTGGTGGGGGGGTAGGGGGGGGACGGGGGCAGGCTTTAGTGCCTGATGCACCAAGCAACAGATAAGGAACCCAGGGAATGTGGCCATTTAAGCTCCAGACACACCAAGCAACAGTGAAAAACTCAAGCCAGGGGCGTCATTTAAGCACCTGGTGAACTGAGCAACAGAGAAGGACCCCAGTCAGAGGCCCTTTAAGTGCCTGACACGCCACGTAATAGAGAAGGACCTCAGCCAGGGTAGGCATTTAAGTGCCTGACACACGAAGCATAGAGAAGGACCCTAGCTAGGGTGGCCATTTAAGTGCCTGTCCCTCCAAGCAACAGAGAAGGACTCCAACCACGGGACCCTTTAAACACCTGACACACTGAGCAACAGAGAAGGACCCCAACGGGGTGGGGCGGGCCCTTAGGCACCTGACACATTGACCAACAGGGAACGTCCTCAGCCAGGGCGGCCCTTTAAATGCCTGATATGCAAGCAACAGAGAAGGACCCCAGCCAGGGTGGCCTTTTAAGTGCCTGACGCACCAGGCCACAGAGAAGGACCCCAGCCCGGGTGGCCATTTAAAAGTCTGTCATGCCAAGCAACACAATAGGACCCCAGGCAGGGGCCCTTTAAGTGCCCGATGTGCAAAGAAACAGAAAAGGACTCCAGGCACGGTCCCCTTTAAGTGCCTGACACTCCCAACAGTGAAGGACCCCAGTCGGGGTCCCTTTAAGTGCCTGACATGCCAAGCAACAGAGAAGGACCCCCCCAACTTCAGGTGGGGGCCATTTAAGCACCTGACACATTGAGCAATAGGGAGGACCCAACCAGTGGGCCCTTTAAGTGCCTGATGCACCGAGCAACAAAAAAGGACCCCAACATGGGTGGCCATTTCAGCGCCTGATGCACTGAACAAAAGAGAAGGAGCCAGCCAGGGGCACTAATAAGTGGCTGATGTGCCAAGTAACAGAGAAGCACCCCAGCCAGGGGCGCCCTTTAAGTGACTGACACGAAAAATAAGAGATGGATGCCAGCCAGTTTGGCCATTTAAGCGCTTGATGTTGCAAGCAACAGAGAAGGACCCCAAGCAGGGGGGCCCCTTAGGCCCCTGACACAGAGAGCAGTAGGGAAAGACCCAAACCAGGTTGGGGGTGGGCGGAAGGGGGCAGGCTTAGTGCCTGATGCACCAAGCAACAAAAAGGACCCCAACATGGGTGGCCATTTCAGCGCCTGACGCACTGAACAAAAGAGGAACCCAGCCAGGGGCCCTTTAAGTGACTGACACGAAAAATAAGAGATGGATGCCAGCCAGTTTGGCCATTTAAGCGCTTGATGTTGCAAGCAACAGAGAAGGACCCCAAGCAGGGGGCCCCTTATGCCCCTGATACAGAGAGCAGTAGGGAAGGACCCAAACCGGGTGCTGGGGGGTAGGGGGGGACGGGGGCAGGCTTTAGTGCCTGATGCACCAAGCAACAGATAAGGAACCCAGGGAATGTGGCCATTTAAGCTCCAGACACACCAAGCAACAGTGAAAATCTCAAGCCAGGGGCGTCATTTAAGCACCTGGTGAACTGAGCAACAGAGAAGGACCCCAGTCAGAGGCCCTTTAAGTGCCTGACACGCCACGTAATAGAGAAGGACCTCAGCCAGGGTAGGCATTTAAGTGCCTGACACACGAAGCAATAGAGAAGGACCCTAGCTAGGGTGGCCATTTAAGTGCCTGTCCCTCCAAGCAACAGAGAAGGACTCCAACCATGGGGACCCTTTAAACACCTGACACACTGAGCAACAGAGAAGGACCCCAACGGGTGGGCAGGGCCCTTAGCACCTGACACATTGACCAACAGGGAACGTCCTCAGCCAGGGCGGCCCTTTAAATGCCTGATATGCCAAGCAACAGAGAAGGACCCCAGCCAGGGTGGCCTTTTAAGTGCTGACGCACCAGGCCACAGAGAAGGACCCCAGCCAGGGTGGCCATTTAAAAGTCTGTCATGCCAAGCAACACAATAGGACCCCAGGCAGGGGGCCCTTTAAGTGCCCGATGTGCAAAGAAACAGAAAAGGACTCCAGGCATGGTCCCCTTTAAGTGCCTGACACTCCAACAGTGAAGGACCCCAGTCGGGGGTCCCTTTAAGTGCCTGACATGCCAAGCAACAGAGAAGGACCCCCCAACTTCAGGTGGGGGCCATTTAAGCACCTGACACATTGAGCAATAGGGAGGGACCCAACCAGGTGGGCCCTTTAAGTGCCTGATGCACCGAGCAACAAAAAAGGACCCCAACATGGGTGGCCATTTCAGCGCCTGATGCAACTGAACAAAGAGAAGAGCCCAGCCAGGGGCACTAATAAGTGGCTGATGTGCCAAGTAACAGAGAACCACCCCCAGCCAGGCGCCCTTTAAGTGACTGACACGAAAAATAAGAGATGGATGCCAGCCAGTTTGGCCATTTAAGCGCTTGATGTTGCAAGCAACAGAGAAGGACCCCAAGCAGGGGGGCCCCTTAGGCCCCTGACACAGAGAGCAGTAGAGAAAGACCCAAACCAGGTTGGGGGTGGGCGGAAGGGGGCAGGCTTTAGTGCCTGATGCACCAAGCAACAAAAAAGGACCCCAACATGGGTGGCCATTTCAGCGCCTGATGCACTGAACAAAAGAGGAACCCAGCCAGGGGGCCCTTTAAGTGACTGACACGAAAAATAAGAGATGGATGCCAGCCAGTTTGGCCATTTAAGCGCTTGATGTTGCAAGCAACAGAGAAGGACCCCAAGCAGGGGGGCCCCTTATGCCCCTGATACAGAGAGCAGTAGGGAAGGACCCAAACCGGGTGCTGGGGGGGTAGGGGGGGGACGGGGGCAGGCTTTAGTGCCTGATGCACCAAGCAACAGATAAGGAACCCAGGAATGTGGCCATTTAAGCTCCAGACACACCAAGCAACAGTGAAAAACTCAAGCCAGGGGCGTCGTTAAGCACCTGGTGAACTGAGCAACAGAGAAGGACCCCAGTCAGAGGCCCTTTAAGTGCCTGACACGCCACGTAATAGAGAAGGACCTCAGCCAGGGTAGGCATTTAAGTGCCTGACACACGAAGCAATAGAGAAGGACCCTAGCTAGGGTGGCCATTTAAGTGCCTGTCCCTCCAAGCAACAGAGAAGGACTCCAACCACGGGGACCCTTTAAACACCTGACACACTGAGCAACAGAGAAGGACCCCAACGGGGTGGGCGGGGCCCTTAGGCACCTGACACATTGACCAACAGGGAACGTCCTCAGCCAGGGCGGCCCTTTAAATGCCTGATATGCCAAGCAACAGAGAAGGACCCCAGCCAGGGTGGCCTTTAAGTGCCTGACGCACCAGGCCACAGAGAAGGACCCCAGCCAGGGTGGCCATTTAAAAGCCTGTCATGCCAAGCAACACAATAGGACCCCAGGCAGGGGGCCCTTTAAGTGCCCGATGTGCAAAGAAACAGAAAAGGACTCCAGGCACGGTCCCTTTAAGTGCCTGACACTCCCAACAGTGAAGGACCCCAGTCGGGGGTCCCTTTAAGTGCCTGACATGCCCAGCAACAGAGAAGGACCCCCCCAACTTCAGGTGGGGGCCATTTAAGCACCTGACACATTGAGCAATAGGGAGGGACCCAACCAGGTGGGCCCTTTAAGTGCCTGATGCACCGAGCAACAAAAAAGGACCCCAAGATGGGTGGCCATTTCAGCGCCTGATGCACTGAACAAAAGAGAAGGAGCCCAGCCAGGGGCACTAATAAGTGGCTGATGTGCCAAGTAACAGAGAAGCACCCCCAGCCAGGGGCCCTTTAAGTGACTGACACGAAAATAAGAGATGGATGCCAGCCAGTTTGGCCATTTAAGCGCTTGATGTTGCAAGCAACAGAGAAGGACCCCAAGCAGGGGGGCCCCTTAGGCCCCTGACACAGAGAGCAGTAGGGAAAGACCCAAACCAGGTTGGGGGTGGGCGGAAGGGGGCAGGCTTTAGTGCCTGATGCACCAAGCAACAAAAAAGGACCCCAACATGGGTGGCCATTTCAGCGCCTGATGCACTGAACAAAAGAGGAACCCAGCCAGGGGGCCCTTTAAGTGACTGACACGAAAAATAAGAGATGGATGCCAGCCAGTTTGGCCATTTAAGCGCTTGATGTTGCAAGCAACAGAGAAGGACCCCAAGCAGGGGGGCCCCTTATGCCCCTGATACAGAGAGCAGTAGGGAAGGACCCAAACCGGGTGCTGGGGGGGTAGGGGGGGACGGGGGCAGGCTTTAGTGCCTGATGCACCAAGCAACAGATAAGGAACCCAGGGAATGTGGCCATTTAAGCTCCAGACACACCAAGCAACAGTGAAAAACTCAAGCCAGGGGCGTCATTTAAGCACCTGGTGAACTGAGCAACAGAGAAGGACCCCAGTCAGAGGCCCTTTAAGTGCCTGACACGCCACGTAATAGAGAAGGACTCAGCCAGGGTAGGCATTTAAGTGCCTGACACACGAAGCAATAGAGAAGGACCCTAGCTAGGGTGGCCATTTAAGTGCCTGTCCCTCCAAGCAACAGAGAAGGACTCCAACCACGGGGACCCTTTAAACACCTGACACACTGAGCAACAGAGAAGGACCCCAACGGGGTGGGCGGGGCCCTTAGGCACCTGACACATTGACCAACAGGGAACGTCCTCAGCCAGGGCGGCCCTTTAAATGCCTGATATGCCAAGCAACAGAGAAGGACCCCAGCCAGGGTGGCCTTTTAAGTGCCTGACGCACCAGGCCACAGAGAAGGACCCCAGCCAGGGTGGCCATTTAAAAGTCTGTCATGCCAAGCAACACAATAGGACCCCAGGCAGGGGGCCCTTTAAGTGCCCGATGTGCAAAGAAACAGAAAAGGACTCCAGGCACGGTCCCCTTTAAGTGCCTGACACTCCCAACAGTGAAGGACCCCAGTCGGGGGTCCCTTTAAGTGCCTGACATGCCAAGCAACAGAGAAGGACCCCCCCAACTTCAGGTGGGGGCCATTTAAGCACCTGACACATTGAGCAATAGGGAGGGACCCAACCAGGTGGGCCCTTTAAGTGCCTGATGCACCGAGCAACAAAAAGGACCCCAAGATGGGTGGCCATTTCAGCGCCTGATGCACTGAACAAAAGAGAAGGAGCCCAGCCAGGGGCACTAATAAGTGGCTGATGTGCCAAGTAACAGAGAAGCACCCCCAGCCAGGGGGCCCTTTAAGTGACTGACACGAAAAATAAGAGATGGATGCCAGCCAGTTTGGCCATTTAAGCGCTTGATGTTGCAAGCAACAGAGAAGGACCCCAAGCAGGGGGGCCCCTTATGCCCCTGATACAGAGAGCAGTAGGGAAGGACCCAACCGGGTGCTGGGGGGTAGGGGGGGGACGGGGGCAGGCTTTAGTGCCTGATGCACCAAGCAACAGATAAGGAACCCAGGGAAGTGGCCATTTAAGCTCCAGACACACCAAGCAACAGTGAAAAACTCAAGCCAGGGGCGTCATTTAAGCACCTGGTGAACTGAGCAACAGAGAAGGACCCCAGTCAGAGGCCCTTTAAGTGCCTGACGACCACGTAATAGAGAAGGACCTCAGCCACGGTAGGCTTTAAGTGCCTGACACACGAAGCAATAGAGAAGGACCCTAGCTAGGGTGGCCATTTAAGTGCCTGTCCCTCCAAGCAACAGAGAAGGACCCCAACTTCACGGGGGCCCTTTAAGCACCTGACACATTGAGCAACAGGGAGGGACCCCAACCAGGGTGGGCCTTTAAGTGCCTGATGCACCGAGCAACAGAGAAGGACCCCAGCCAGGGTGGCCATTTAAGTGCCTGATGCACAAGCAACAGAGAAGGACCCCAGCCAGGGTGGCACTAATAAGTGCCTGATGTGCCAAGCAACAGAGAAGGACCCCCAGCCAGGGGGCCCTTTAAGTGACTGACACGAAAAACAGCAATGGACCCCAGCCAGGGGGCCCTTTAAGTGCCTGATGTGCAAGCAACAGAGAAGGACCCCAAGCAGGGGGGGCCCCTTAGGCACCTGACACAGAGAGCAGTAGGGAAAGACCCAAACCAGGTTGGGGGTGGGCGGAAGGGGCAGGCTTTAGTGCCTGATGCACCAAGCAACAGAAAAGGAACCCAGGGAATGTGGCCATTTAAGCTCCAGGACACACCAAGCAACAGTGAAGAACTCAAGCCAGGGGGATCATTTAAGCACCTGGTGAACTGAGCAACAGAGAAGGACCCCAGGCAGGGGGCCCTTAAGTGCCCGATGTGCAGAGAAACAGAAAAGACTCCAGGCATGGTCCCCTTTAAGTGCCTGACACACCAAGTAACAGTGAAGGACCCCAATCGGGGGCCCTTTAAGTGCCTGACATGCCAAGCAACAGAGAAGGACCCCCGACTGCAGGTGGGGGGCCATTTAAGCACACTGACACATTGAGCAATAGAGAGGACCCAACCAGGTGGGCCCTTTAAGTGCCTGATGCACCAAGCAACAAAAAAGGACCCCAACATGGGTGGCCATTTCAGCGCCTGATGCACTGAACAAAAGAGGAACCCAGCCAGGGGGCCCTTTAAGTGACTGACACGAAAAATAAGAGATGGATGCCAGCCAGTTTGGCCATTTAAGCGCTTGATGTTGCAAGCAACAGAGAAGGACCCCAAGCAGGGGGGCCCCTTATGCCCCTGATACAGAGAGCAGTAGGGAAGGACCCAAACCGGGTGGTGGGGGGTAGGGGGGGGACGGGGGCAGGCTTTAGTGCCTGATGCACAAGCAACAGCAACAGAAGGAACCCAGGGAATGTGGCCATTTAAGCTCCAGACACACCAAGCAACAGTGAAAAAAACTCAAGCCAGGGGCGTCATTTAAGCACCTGGTGAACTGAGCAACAGAGAAGGACCCCAGTCAGAGGCCCTTTAAGTGCCTGACACGCCACGTAATAGAGAAGGACCTCAGCCAGGGTAGGCATTTAAGTGCCTGACACACGAAGCAATAGAGAAGGACCCTAGCTAGGGTGGCCATTAAGTGCCTGTCCCTCCAAGCAACAGAGAAGGACTCCAACCACGGGGACCCTTTAAACACCTGACACACTGAGCAACAGAGAAGGACCCCAACGGGGTGGGCGGGGCCCTTAGGCACCTGACACATTGACCAACAGGGAACGTCCTCAGCCAGGGCGGCCCTTTAAATGCCTGATATGCCAAGCAACAGAGAAGGACCCCAGCCAGGGTGGCCTTTTAAGTGCCTGACGCACCAGGCCACAGAGAAGGACCCCAGCCCGGGTGGCCATTTAAAAGTCTGTCATGCCAAGCAACACAATAGGAACCCAGGCAGGTGGCCCTTTAAGTGCCCGATGTGCAAAGAAACAGAAAGGACTCCAGGCACGGTCCCCTTTAAGTGCCTGACACTCCCAACAGTGAAGGACCCAGTCGGGGGTCCCTTTAAGTGCCTGACATGCCAAGCAACAGAGAAGGACCCCCCAACTTCAGGTGGGGGCCATTTAAGCACCTGACACATTGAGCAATAGGGAGGGACCCAACCAGGTGGGCCCTTTAAGTGCCTGATGCACCGAGCAACAAAAAAGGACCCCAACATGGGTGGCCATTTCAGCGCCTGATGCACTGAACAAAAGAGAAGGAGCCCAGCCAGGGGCACTAATAAGTGGCTGATGTGCCAAGTAACAGAGAAGCACCCCCAGCCAGGGGGCCCTTTAAGTGACTGACACGGAAAATAAGAGATGGATGCCAGCCAGTTTGGCCATTTAAGCGCTTGATGTTGCAAGCAACAGAGAAGGACCCCAAGCAGGGGGGCCCTTAGGCCCTGACACAGAGAGCAGTAGGGAAAGACCCAAACCAGGTTGGGGGGGGGCGGAAGGGGGCAGGCTTTAGTGCCTGATGCACCAAGCAACAAAAAGGACCCCAACATGGGTGGCCATTTCAGCGCCTGATGCACTGAACAAAAGAGGAAACCCAGCCAGGGGGCCCTTTAAGTGACTGACACGAAAAATAAGAGATGGATGCCAGCCAGTTTGGCCATTTAAGCGCTTGATGTTGCAAGCAACAGAGAAGGACCCCAAGCAGGGGGGCCCCTTATGCCCCTGATACAGAGAGCAGTAGGGAAGGACCCAACCGGGTGGTGGGGGGGTAGGGGGGGGGACGGGGGCAGGCTTTAGTGCCTGATGCACCAAGCAACAGATAAGGAACCCAGGGAATGTGGCCATTTAAGCTCCAGACACACCAAGCAACAGTGAAAAAACTCAAGCCAGGGGCGTCATTTAAGCACCTGGTGAACTGAGCAACACAGAGAAGGACCCCAGTCAGAGGCCCTTTAAGTGCCTGACACGCCACGTAATAGAGAAGGACCTCAGCCAGGGTAGGCATTTAAGTGCCTGACACACGAAGCAATAGAGAAGGACCCTAGCTAGGGTGGCCATTAAGTGCCTGTCCCTCCAAGCAACAGAGAAGGACTCCAACCACGGGGACCCTTTAAACACCTGACACACTGAGCAACAGAGAAGGACCCCAACGGGGTGGGCGGGGCCCTTAGGCACTGACACATTGACCAACAGGGAACGTCCTCAGCCAGGGCGGCCCTTTAAATGCCTGATATGCCAAGCAACAGAGAAGGACCCCAGCCAGGGTGGCCTTTTAAGTGCCTGACGCACCAGGCCACAGAGAAGGACCCCAGCCCGGGTGGCCATTTTAAAAGTCTGTCATGCCAAGCAACACAATAGGACCCCAGGCAGGGGGCCTTTAAGTGCCCGATGTGCAAAGAAACAGAAAAGGACTCCAGGCACGGTCCCCTTAAGTGCCTGACACTCCCAACAGTGAAGGACCCCAGTCGGGGGTCCCTTTAAGTGCCTGACATGCAAGCAACAGAGAAGGACCCCCCCAACTTCAGGTGGGGGCCATTTAAGCACCTGACACATTGAGCAATAGGGAGGGACCCAACCAGGTGGGCCCTTTAAGTGCCTGATGCACCGAGCAACAAAAAAGGACCCAACATGGGTGGCCATTTCAGCGCCTGATGCACTGAACAAAAGAGAAGGAGCCCAGCCAGGGGCACTAATAAGTGGCTGATGTGCAAGTAACAGAGACGCACCCCCAGCCAGGGGGCCCTTTAAGTGACTGACACGAAAAATAAGAGATGGATGCCAGCCAGTTTGGCCATTTAAGCGCTTGATGTTGCAAGCAACAGAGAAGGACCCCAAAGGGGGGGCCCCTTAGGCCCCTGACACAGAGAGCAGTAGGGAAAGACCCAAACCAGGTTGGGGGTGGGCGGAAGGGGGCAGGCTTTAGTGCCTGATGCACCAAGCAACAGAAAAGGAACCCAGGGAATGTGGCCATTTAAGCTCCAGACACACCCGCAACAGTGAAGAACTCAAGCCAGGGGGATCATTAAGCACCTGGTGAACTGAGCAACAGAGAAGGACCCCAGGCAGGGGGCCCTTTAAGTGCCCGATGTGCAGAGAAACAGAAAAGGACTCCAGGCATGGTCCCCTTTAAGTGCCTGACACACCAAGTAACAGTGAAGGACCCCATCGGGGGCCCTTAAGTGCCTGACATGCCAAGCAACAGAGAAGGACCCCCGAACTGCAGGTGGGGGGCCATTTAAGCACTGACACATTGAGCAATAGAGAGGGACCCAACCAGGTGGGCCCTTTAAGTGCCTGATGCACCAAGCAACAAAAAAGGACCCCAACATGGGTGGCCATTTCAGCGCCTGATGCACTGAACAAAAGAGGAACCCAGCCAGGGGCCCTTTAAGTGACTGACACGAAAAATAAGAGATGGATGCCAGCCAGTTTGGCCATTTAAGCGCTTGATGTTGCAAGCAACAGAGAAGGACCCCAAGCAGGGGGGCCCCTTATGCCCCTGATACAGAGAGCAGTAGGGAAGGACCCAAACCGGGTGCTGGGGGGGTAGGGGGGGACGGGGCAGGCTTTAGTGCCTGATGCACCAAGCAACAGATAAGGAACCCAGGGAATGGCCATTTAAGCTCCAGACACACCAAGCAACAGTGAAAAACTCAAGCCAGGGGCGTCATTTAAGCACCTGGTGTGAACTGAGCAACAGAGAAGGACCCCAGTCAGAGGCCCTTAAGTGCCTGACACGCCACGTAATAGAGAAGGACCTCAGCCAGGGTAGGCATTTATTTAGTGCCTGACACACGAAGCAATAGAGAAGGACCCTAGCTAGGGTGGCCATTTAAGTGCCTGTCCCTCCAAGCAACAGAGAAGGACTCCAACCACGGGGACCCTTTAAACACCTGACACACTGAGCAACAGAGAAGGACCCAAGGGGTGGGCGGGGCCCTTAGGCACCTGACACATTGACCAACAGGGAACGTCCTCAGCCAGGGCGGCCCTTTAAATGCCTGATATGCCAAGCAACAGAGAAGGACCCCAGCCAGGGTGGCCTTTTAAGTGCCTGACGCACCAGGCCACAGAGAAGGACCCCAGCCCGGGTGGCCATTTAAAAGTCTGTCATGCCAAGCAACACAATAGGACCCCAGGCAGGGGGCCCTTAAGTGCCCGATGTGCAAAGAAACAGAAAAGGACTCCAGGCACGGTCCCCTTTAAGTGCCTGACACTCCCAACAGTGAAGGACCCCAGTCGGGGGTCCCTTTAAGTGCCTGACATGCCAAGCAACAGAGAAGGACCCCCCCAACTTCAGGTGGGGGCCATTTAAGCACCTGACACTTGAGCAATAGGGAGGGACCCAACCAGGTGGGCCCCTTTAAGTGCCTGATGCACCGAGCAACAAAAAAGGACCCCAACATGGGTGGCCATTTCAGCGCCTGATGCACTGACCAAAAGAGAAGGAGCCCAGCCAGGGCACTAATAAGTGGCTGATGTGCCAAGTAACAGAGAAGCACCCCCAGCCAGGGGGCCTTTAAGTGACTGACACGAAAATAAGAGATGGATGCCAGCCAGTTTGGCCATTTAAGCGTTGATGTTGCAAGCAACAGAGAAGGACCCCAAGCAGGGGGGCCCCTTAGGCCCCTGACACAGAGAGCAGTAGGGAAAGACCCAAACCAGGTTGGGGGTGGGCGGAAGGGGCAGGCTTTAGTGCCTGATGCACCAAGCAACAGAAAAGGAACCAGGGAATGTGGCCATTTAAGCTCCAGACACACCACGCAACAGTGAAGAGAACTCAAGCCAGGGGGATCATTTAAGCACCTGGTGAACTGAGCAACAAGAAGGACCCCAGGCAGGGGGCCCTTTAAGTGCCCGATGTGCAGAGAGAAACAGAAAAGGACTCCAGGCATGGTCCCCTTTAAGTGCCTGACACACCAAGTAACAGTGAAGGACCCCAATCGGGGGCCCTTTAAGTGCCTGACATGCCAAGCAACCGAGAAGGACCCCCGAACTGCAGGTGGGGGCCATTTTAAGCACCTGACACATTGAGCAATAGAGAGGGACCCAACCAGGTGGGCCCTTAAGTGCCTGATGCACCAAGCAACAAAAAAGGACCCACATGGGTGGCCATTTCAGCGCCTGATGCACTGAACAAAAGAGGAACCCAGCCAGGGGGGCCTTTAGTGTGACACCGAAAAATATAAGAGATGGATGCCAGCCAGTTTGGCCATTTAAGCGCTTGATGTTGCAAGCAACAGAGAAGGGACCCCAAGCAGGGGGGCCCCTTATGCCCCTGATACAGAGAGCAGTGGGAAGGACCCAAACCGGTGCTGGGGGGGTAGGGGGGACGTGGGCAGGCTTTAGTGCCTGATGCACCAAGCAACAGATAAGGAACCCAGGGAATGTGGCCATTTAAGCTCCAGAAACAAGCAACAGTGAAAAAACTCAAGCCAGGGGCGTCATTTAAGCACCTGGTGAACTGAGCAACAGAGAAGGACCCCAGTCAGAGGCCCTTTAAGTCCTGACACGCCACGTAATCAGAGAAGGACCTCAGCCACGGTAGGCATTTAAGTGCCTGACACACGAAGCAATAGAGAAGGACCCTAGCTAGGGTGGCCATTAAGTGCCTGTCCCTCCAAGAACAGAGAAGGACTCCAACCACGGGGACCCTTTAAACACCTGAACACACTGAGCAACAGAGAAGGCCCCAACGGGGTGGGCGGGGCCTTAGGCACCTGACACATTGACCAACAGGGAACGTCCTCAGCCAGGGGGCCTTTAAATGCCTGATATGCCAAGCAACAGAGAAGGACCCCAGCCAGGGTGGCCTTTAAGTGCCTGACGCACCATGCCACAGAGAAGGACCCCAGCCAGGGTGGCCATTTAAAAGCCTGTCATGCCAAGCAACACAATAGGACCCCAGGCAGGGGGCCCTTTAAGTGCCCGATGTGCAAAGAAACAGAAAAGGACTCCAGGCACAGGTCCCTTTAAGTGCCTGACACCCAACAGTGAAGGACCCCAGTCGGGGGTCCCTTTAAGTGCCTGACATGCCCAGCAACAGAGAAGGACCCCCCCAACTTCAGGTGGGGGCCATTTAAGCACCTGACACATTGAGCAATAGGGAGGGACCCAACCAGGTGGGCCTTTAAGTGCCTGATGCACCGAGCAACAAAAAAGGACCCAACATGGGTGGCCATTTCAGCGCCTGATGCACTGAACAAAAGAGAAGGAGCCCAGCCAGGGGCACTAATACGGGCTGATGTGCCAAGTAACAGAGAAGCACCCCCAGCCAGGGGGCCTTTAAGTGACTGACACGAAAAATAAGAGATGGATGCCAGCCAGTTTGGCCTTTAAGCGCTTGATGTTGCAAGCAACAGAGAAGGACCCAAGCAGGGGGGCCCCTAGGCACCTGACACACAGAGAGCAGTAGGGAAGACCAAAACCAGGTTGGGGGTGGGCGGAGGGGGCAGGCTTTAGTGCCTGATGCACCAAGCAACAGAAAAGGAACCCAGGGAATGTGGCCATTTTAAGCTCCAGACACACCAAGCAACAGTGAAGAACTCAAGCCCGGGGGGATCATTTAAGCACCTGGTGAACTGAGCAACAGAGAAGGACCCAGGCAGGGGGCCCTTTAAGTGCCCGATGTGCAGAGAAACAGGAAAAGGACTACAGGCATGGTCCCCTTTAAGTGCCTGACACACCAAGTAACAGTGTGAAGGACCCCCAATCGGGGGCCCTTTAAGTGCTGACAGGCAAGCACACAGAGAAGGACCCCCGAACTGCAGGTGGGGGGCCATTTAAGCACCTGACACATTGAGCAATAGAGAGGGACCCAACCAGGTGGGCCCTTTAAGTGCCTGATGCACCAAGCAACAAAAAAGGACCCAACATGGGTGGCCATTTCAGCGCCTGATGCACTGCACAAAAGAGGAACCCAGCAGGGGGCCCTTTAAGTGACTGACACGAAAAAAAGAGATGGATGCCAGCCAGTTTGGCCATTTAAGCGCTTGATGTTGCAAGCAACAGAGAAGGACCCCAAGCAGGGGGGCCCCTTATGCCCCTGATACAGAGAGCAGTAGGGAAGGACCCAACCGGGTGCTGGGGGG
>NW_020868010.1:0-38140 GCF_003369695.1 Bos indicus x Bos taurus
GCGTCAGGCACTTAAAAGGCCACCCTGCTGGGGTCCTTCTCTGTTGCTTGGCATATCAGGCATTTAAAGGGCCGCCCTGGCTGAGGACGTTCCCTGTTGGTCAATGTGTCAGGTGCCTAAGGGCCCCGCCCACCCCGTTGGGGTCCTTCTCTGTTGCTCAGTGTGTCAGGTGTTTAAAGGGTCCCGTGGTTGGAGTCTTCTCTGTTGCTTGGAGGGACAGGCACTTAAATGGCCACCCTAGCTAGGGTCCTTCTCTATTGCTTCGTGTGTCAGGCACTTAAATGCCTACCCTGGCTGAGGTCCTTCTCTATTACGTGGCGTGTCAGGCACTTAAAGGGCCTCTGACTGGGGTCCTTCTCTGTTGCTCAGTTCACCAGGTGCTTAAATGACGCCCCTGGCTTGAGTTTTTCACTGTTGCTGGTGTGCTGGAGCTTAAATGGCCACATTCCCTGGGTTCCTTATCTGTTGCTTGGTGCATCAGGCACTAAAGCCTGCCCCCGTCCCCCCCCTACCCCCCCAGCACCCGGTTTGGGTCCTTCCCTACTGCTCTCTGTATCAGGGCATAAGGGGCCCCCCTGCTTGGGGTCCTTCTCTGTTGCTTGCCACATCAAGCGCTTAAATGGCCAAACTGGCTGGCATCCATCTCTTATTTTTCGTGTCAGTCACTTAAAGGGCCCCCTGGCTGGTTCCTCTTTTCAGTGCATCAGGCGCTGAAATGGCCACCCATGTTGGGGTCCTTTTGTTGCTTGGTGCATCAGGCACTAAAGCCTGCCCCCTTCCGCCCACCCCCAACCTGGTTGGGTCTTTCCCTACTGCTCTCTGTGTCAGGGGCCTAAGGGGCCCCCCTGCTTGGGGTCCTTCTCTGTTGCTTGCAACATCAAGCGCTTAAATGGCCAAACTGGCTGGCATCCATCTCTTATTTTCGTGTCAGTCACTTAAAGGGCCCCCTGGCTGGGGGTGCTTCTCTGTTACTTGGCACATCAGCCACTTATTAGTGCCCCTGGCTGGGCTCCTTCTCTTTTGTTCAGTGCATCAGGCGCTGAAATGGCCACCCATGTTGGGGTCCTTTTTTGTTGCTCGGTGCATCAGGCACTTAAAGGCCCACCTGGTTGGGTCCCTCCCTATTGCTCAATGTGTCAGGTGCTTAAATGGCCCCCACCTGAAGTTGGGGGGTCCTTCTCTGTTGCTTGGCATGTCAGGCACTTAAAGGGACCCCCGACTGGGGTCCTTCACTGTTGGGAGTGTCAGGCACTTAAAGGGGACCGTGCCTGGAGTCCTTTTCTGTTTCTTTGCACATCGGGCACTTAAAGGGCCCCCTGCCTGGGGTCCTATTGTGTTGCTTGGCATGACAGACTTTTAAATGGCCACCCTGGCTGGGGTCCTTCTCTGTGGCCTGGTGCGTCAGGCACTTAAAAGGCCACCCTGGCTGGGGTCCTTCTCTGTTGCTTGGCATATCAGGCATTTAAAGGGCCGCCCTGGCTGAGGACGTTCCCTGTTGGTCAATGTGTCAGGTGCCTAAGGGCCCCGCCCACCCCGTTGGGTCCTTCTCTGTTGCTCAGTGTGTCAGGTGTTTAAAGGGTCCCCGTGGTTGGAGTCCTTCTCTGTTGCTTGGAGGGACAGGCACTTAAATGGCCACCCTAGCTAGGGTCCTTCTCTATTGCTTCGTGTGTCAGGCACTTAAATGCCTACCCTGGCTGAGGTCCTTCTCTATTACGTGGCGTGTCAGGCACTTAAAGGGCCTCTGACTGGGGTCCTTCTCTGTTGCTCAGTTCACCAGGTGCTTAAATGACGCCCCTGGCTTGAGTTTTTCACTGTTGCTTGTGTGTCTGGAGCTTAAATGGCCACATTCCCTGGGTTCCTTATCTGTTGCTTGGTGCATCAGGCACTAAAGCCTGCCCCCGTCCCCCCCCTACCCCCCCACCACCGGTTTGGGTCCTTCCCTACTGCTCTCTGTATCAGGGGCATAAGGGGCCCCTGCTTGGGGTCCTTCTCTGTTGCTTGCAACATCAAGCGCTTAAATGGCCAAACTGGCTGGCATCCATCTCTTATTTTTCGTGTCAGTCACTTAAAGGGCCCCTGGCTGGGTTCCTCTTTTGTTCAGTGCATCAGGCGCTGAAATGGCCACCCAGTTGGGGTCCTTTTTGTTGCTTGGTGCATCAGGCACTAAAGCCTGCCCCCTTCCGCCCACCCCCAACCTGGTTTGGGTCTTTCCCTACTGCTCTCTGTGCAGGGGCCTAAGGGCCCCCCCTGCTTGGGGTCCTTCTCTGTTGCTTGCAACATCAAGCGCTTAAATGGCCAAACTGGCTGGCATCCATCTCTTTTTTTCGTGTCAGTCACTTAAAGGGCCCCCTGGCTGGGGGTGCTTCTCTGTTACTTGGCACATCAGCCACTTATTAGTGCCCCTGGCTGGGCTCCTTCTCTTTTGTTCAGTGCATCAGGCGCTGAAATGGCCACCCATGTTGGGGTCCTTTTTTGTTGCTCGGTGCATCAGGCACTTAAAGGGCCCACCTGGTTGGGTCCCTCCCTATTGCTCAATGTGTCAGGTGCTTAAATGGCCCCCACCTGAAGTTGGGGGGTCCTTCTCTGTTGCTTGGCATGTCAGGCACTTAAAGGGACCCCCGACTGGGGTCCTTCACTGTTGGGAGTGTCAGGCACTTAAAGGGGACCGTGCCTGGAGTCCTTTTCTGTTTCTTTGCACATCGGGCACTTAAAGGGCCCCCTGCCTGGGGTCCTATTGTGTTGCTTGGCATGACAGACTTTTAAATGGCCACCCGGGCTGGGGTCCTTCTCTGTGGCCTGGTGCGTCAGGCACTTAAAAGGCCACCCTGGCTGGGGTCCTTCTCTGTTGCTTGGCATATCAGGCATTTAAAGGGCCGCCCTGGCTGAGGACGTTCCCTGTTGGTCAATGTGTCAGGTGCCTAAGGGCCCCGCCCACCCCGTTGGGGTCCTTCTCTGTTGCTCAGTGTGTCAGGTGTTTAAAGGGTCCCCGTGGTTGGAGTCCTTCTCTGTTGCTTGGAGGGACAGGCACTTAAATGGCCACCCTAGCTAGGGTCCTTCTCTATTGCTTCGTGTGTCAGGCACTTAAATGCCTACCCTGGCTGAGGTCCTTCTCTATTACGTGGCGTGTCAGGCACTTAAAGGGCCTCTGACTGGGGTCCTTCTCTGTTGCTCAGTTCACCAGGTGCTTAAATGACGCCCCTGGCTTGAGTTTTTCACTGTTGCTTGGTGTGTCTGGAGCTTAAATGGCCACATTCCCTGGGTTCCTTATCTGTTGCTTGGTGCATCAGGCACTAAAGCCTGCCCCCGTCCCCCCCTACCCCCCCACCACCCGGTTTGGGTCCTTCCCTACTGCTCTCTGTATCAGGGGCATAAGGGGCCCCCCTGCTTGGGGTCCTTCTCTGTTGCTTGCAACATCAAGCGCTTAAATGGCCAAACTGGCTGGCATCCATCTCTTATTTTTCGTGTCAGTCACTTAAAGGGCCCCCTGGCTGGGTTCCTCTTTGTTCAGTGCATCAGGCGCTGAAATGGCCACCCATGTTGGGGTCCTTTTTGTTGCTTGGTGCATCAGGCACTAAAGCCTGCCCCCTTCCGCCCACCCCCAACCTGGTTTGGGTCTTTCCCTACTGCTCTCTGTGTCAGGGGCCTAAGGGGCCCCCCTGCTTGGGGTCCTTCTCTGTTGCTTGCAACATCAAGCGCTTAAATGGCCAAACTGGCTGGCATCCATCTCTTATTTTTCGTGTCAGTCACTTAAAGGCCCCCTGGCTGGGGTGCTTCTCTGTTACTTGGCACATCAGCCACTTATTAGTGCCCCTGGCTGGGCTCCTTCTCTTTTGTTCAGTGCATCAGGCGCTGAAATGGCCACCCATCTTGGGGTCCTTTTTTGTTGCTCGGTGCATCAGGCACTTAAAGGGCCCACCTGGTTGGGTCCCTCCCTATTGCTCAATGTGTCAGGTGCTTAAATGGCCCCCACCTGAAGTTGGGGGGTCCTTCTCTGTTGCTTGGCATGTCAGGCACTTAAAGGGACCCCCGACTGGGGTCCTTCACTGTTGGGAGTGTCAGGCACTTAAAGGGGACCGTGCCTGGAGTCCTTTTCTGTTTCTTTGCACATCGGGCACTTAAAGGGCCCCCTGCCTGGGGTCCTATTGTGTTGCTTGGCATGACAGACTTTTAAATGGCCACCCGGCTGGGGTCCTTCTCTGTGGCCTGGTGCGTCAGGCACTTAAAAGGCCACCCTGGCTGGGGTCCTTCTCTGTTGCTTGGCATATCAGGCATTTAAAGGGCCGCCCTGGCTGAGGACGTTCCCTGTTGGTCAATGTGTCAGGTGCCTAAGGGCCCCGCCCACCCCGTTGGGGTCCTTCTCTGTTGCTCAGTGTGTCAGGTGTTTAAAGGGTCCCCGTGGTTGGAGTCCTTCTCTGTTGCTTGGAGGGACAGGCACTTAAATGGCCACCCTAGCTAGGGTCCTTCTCTATTGCTTCGTGTGTCAGGCACTTAAATGCCTACCCTGGCTGAGGTCCTTCTCTATTACGTGGCGTGTCAGGCACTTAAAGGGCCTCTGACTGGGGTCCTTCTCTGTTGCTCAGTTCACCAGGTGCTTAAATGACGCCCCTGGCTTGAGTTTTTCACTGTTGCTTGGTGTGTCTGGAGCTTAAATGGCCACATTCCCTGGGTTCCTTATCTGTTGCTTGGTGCATCAGGCACTAAAGCCTGCCCCCGTCCCCCCCCTACCCCCCCAGCACCCGGTTTGGGTCCTTCCCTACTGCTCTCTGTATCAGGGGCATAAGGGGCCCCCCTGCTTGGGTCCTTCTCTGTTGCTTGCAACATCAAGCGCTTAAATGGCCAAACTGGCTGGCATCCATCTCTTATTTTTCGTGTCAGTCACTTAAAGGGCCCCTGGCTGGGTTCCTCTTTTGTTCAGTGCATCAGGCGCTGAAATGGCCACCCATGTTGGGGTCCTTTTTGTTGCTTGGTGCATCAGGCACTAAAGCCTGCCCCCTTCGCCCACCCCCAACCTGGTTTGGGTCTTCCCTACTGCTCTCTGTGTCAGGGGCCTAAGGGGCCCCCTGCTTGGGGTCCTTCTCTGTTGCTTGCAACATCAAGCGCTTTAAATGGCCAAACTGGCTGGCATCCATCTCTTATTTTTCGTGTCAGTCACTTAAAGGGCCCCCTGGCTGGGGTGCTTCTCTGTTACTTGGCACATCAGCCACTTATTAGTGCCCCTGGCTGGGCTCCTTCTCTTTTGTTCAGTGCATCAGGCGCTGAAATGGCCACCCATGTTGGGTCCTTTTTTGTTGCTCGGTGCATCAGGCACTTAAAGGGCCCACCTGGTTGGGTCCCTCCCTATTGCTCAATGTGTCAGGTGCTTAAATGGCCCCCACCTGAAGTTGGGGGGTCCTTCTCTGTTGCTTGGCATGTCAGGCACTTAAAGGGACCCCCGACTGGGGTCCTTCACTGTTGGGAGTGTCAGGCACTTAAAGGGGACCGTGCCTGGAGTCCTTTTCTGTTTCTTTGCACATCGGGCACTTAAAGGGCCCCCTGCCTGGGGTCCTATTGTGTTGCTTGGCATGACAGGCTTTTAAATGGCCACCCTGGCTGGGGTCCTTCTCTGTGGCCTGGTGCGTCAGGCACTTAAAAGGCCACCCTGGCTGGGGTCCTTCTCTGTTGCTTGGCATATCAGGCATTTAAAGGGCCGCCCTGGCTGAGGACGTTCCCTGTTGGTCAATGTGTCAGGTGCCTAAGGGCCCGCCCACCCCGTTGGGGTCCTTCTCTGTTGCTCAGTGTGTCAGGTGTTTAAAGGATCCCCATGGTTGGAGTCCTTCTCTGTTGCTTGGAGGGACAGGCACTTAAATGGCCACCCTAGCTAGGGTCCTTCTCTATTGCTTCGTGTGTCAGGCACTTAAATGCCTACCCTGGCTGAGGTCCTTCTCTATTACGTGGCGTGTCAGGCACTTAAAGGGCCTCTGACTGGGGTCCCTTCTCTGTTGCCTCAGTTCACCAGGTGCTTAAATGACGCCCCTGGCTTGAGTTTTTCACTGTTGCTTGGTGTGTCTGGAGCTTAAATGGCCACATTCCCTGGGTTGCTTATCTGTTGCTTGGTGCATCAGGCACTAAAGCCTGCCCCCGTCCCCCCCCTACCCCCCCAGCACCCGGTTTGGGTCCTTCCCTACTGCTCTCTGTATCAGGGGCATAAGGGGCCCCCCTGCTTGGGGTCCTTCTCTGTTGCTTGCAACATCAAGCGCTTAAATGGCCAAACTGGCTGGCATCCATCTCTTATTTTTCGTGTCAGTCACTTAAAGGGCCCCCTGGCTGGGTTCCTCTTTGTACAGTGCATCAGGCGCTGAAATGGCCACCATGTTGGGGTCCTTTTTTGTTGCTTGGTGCATCAGGCACTAAAGCCTGCCCCCTTCCGCCCACCCCCAACCTGGTTTGGGTCTTTCCCTACTGCTCTCTGTGTCAGGGGCCTAAGGGGCCCCCCTGCTTGTGGTCCTTCTCTGTTGCTTGCAACATCAAGCGCTTAAATGGCCAAACTGGCTGGCATCCATCTCTTATTTTTCGTGTCAGTCACTTAAAGGGCCCCCTGGCTGGGGGTGGTTCTCTGTTACTTGGCACATCAGCCACTTATTAGTGCCCCTGGCTGGGCTCCTTCTCTTTTGTTCAGTGCATCAGGCGCTGAAATGGCCACCCATCTTGGGTCCTTTTTTTGTTGCTCGGTGCATCAGGCACTTAAAGGGCCCACCTGGTTGGGTCCCTCCCTATTGCTCAATGTGTCAGGTGCTTAAATGGCCCCCACCTGAAGTTGGGGGGGTCCTTCTCTGTTGCTTGGCATGTCAGGCACTTAAAGGGACCCCCGACTGGGGGTCCTTCACTGTTGGGAGTGTCAGGCACTTAAAGGGGACCATGCCTGGAGTCCTTTTCTGTTTCTTTGCACATCGGGGCACTTAAAGGGCCCCCTGCCTGGGGTCCTATTGTGTTGCTTGGCATGACAGACTTTTAAATGGCCACCCTGGCTGGGGTCCTTCTCTGTGGCCTGGTGCGTCAGGCACTTAAAAGGCCACCCTGGCTGGGGTCCTTCTCTGTTGCTTGGCATATCAGGCATTTAAAGGGCCGCCCTGGCTGAGGACGTTCCCTGTTGGTCAATGTGTAAGGTGCCTAAGGGCCCCGCCCACCCCGTTGGGGTCCTTCTCTGTTGCTCAGTGTGTCAGGTGTTTAAAGGGTCCCCGTGGTTGGAGTCTTTCTCTGTGCTTGGAGGGACAGGCACTTAAATGGCCACCCTAGCTAGGGTCCTTTCTATTGCTTCGTGTGTCAGGCACTTAAATGCCTACCGTGGCTGAGGTCCTTCTCTATTACGTGGCGTGTCAGGCACTTAAAGGGCCTCTGACTGGGGTCCTTCACTGTTGCTCACTTCACCAGGTGCTTAAATGACGCCCCTGGCTTGAGTTTTTCACTGTTGCTTGGTGTGTCTGGAGCTTAAATGGCCACATCCCTGGGTTCCTTATCTGTTGCTTGGTGCATTCAGGCACTAAAGCCTGCCCCCGTCCCCCCCCTACCCCCCCACCACCCGGTTTGGGTCCTTCCCTACTGCTCTCTGTATCAGGGGCATAAGGGGCCCCCCTGCTTGGGGTCCTTCTCTGTTGCTTGCAACATCAAGCGCTTAAATGGCCAAAACTGGCTGGCATCCATCTCTTATTTTTCGTGTCAGTCACTTAAAGGGCCCCTGGCTGGGGGTGCTCTCTGTTACTTGGCACATCAGCCACTTATTAGTGCCCCTGGCTGCGGATCCTTCTCTTTTGTTCCAGTGCATCAGGCGCTGAAATGGCCACCCATCTTGGTGTCCTTTTTTGTTGCTCGGTGCATTCAGGCACTTAAAGGGCCCACCTGGTTGGGTCCCTCCCTATTGCTCAATGTGTCAGGTGCTTAAATGGCCCCCACCTGAAGTTGGGGGGGTCCTTCTCTGTTGCTGGCATGTCAGGCACTTAAAGGGACCCCGAATGGGGTCCCTTCACTGTTGGGAGTGTCAGGCACTTAAAGGGGACCGTGCCTGGAGTCCTTTTCTGTTTCTTTGCACATCGGGCACTTAAAGGGCCCCCTGCCTGGGGTCCTATTGTGTTGCTTGGCATGACAGACTTTTAAATGGCCACCCGGCTGGGGTCCTTCTCTGTGGCCTGGTGCGTCAGGCACTTAAAGGCCACCCTGGCTAGGGGTCCTTCTCTGTTGCTTGGCATATCAGGCATTTAAAGGGCCGCCCTGGCTGAGGACGTTCCCTGTTGGTCAATGTGTCAGGTGCCTAAGGGCCCCGCCACCCCGTTGGGGTCCTTCTCTGTTGCTCAGTGTGTCAGGTGTTAAAGGGTCCCCGTGGTTGGAGTCCTTCTCTGTTGCTTGGAGGGACAGGCACTAAATGGCCACCCTAGCTAGGGTCCTTCTCTATTGCTTCGTGTGTCAGCACTTAAATGCCTACCGTGGCTGAGGTCCTTCTCTATTACGTGGCGTGTCAGGCACTTAAAGGGCCTCTGACTGGGGTCCTTCTCTGTTGCTCAGTTCACCAGGTGCTTAAATGACGCCCCTGGCTTGAGTTTTTCACTGTTGCTTGGTGTGTCTGGAGCTTAAATGGCCACATTCCCTGGGTTCCTTATCTGTTGCTTGGTGCATCAGGCACTAAAGCCTGCCCCGTCCCCCCCCAGCACCCGGTTTGGGTCCTTCCCTACTGCTCTCTGTATCAGGGCATAAGGGGCCCCATGCTGGGGTCCTTCTCTGTTGCTTGCAACAATCAAGCGCTTAAATGGCCCAAACTGGCTGGCATCCATCTCTTATTTTTCGTGTCAGTCACTTAAAGGGCCCCCTGGCTGGGTTCCTCTTTTGTCAGTGCATCAGGCGCTGAAATGGCCACCCATGTTGGGTCCTTTTTTGTTTCTTGGGTGCATCAGGCACTAAAGCCTGCCCCCTTCCGCCCACCCCCCCAACCTGTTTGGGTCTTTCCCTACTGCTCTCTGTGTCAGGGGCCCTAAGGGGCCCCCCTGCTTGGGGTCCTTCTCTGTTGCTTGCAACATCAAGCGCTTACATGGCCAAAACTGGCTGGCATCCATCTCTTATTTTTCGTGTCAGTCACTTAAAGGGCCCCCTGGCTGGGGGGTGCTTCTCTGTTACTTGGCACATCAGCCACTTATTAGTGCCCCTGGCTGGGCTCCTTCTCTTTTGTTCAGTGCATCAGGCGCTGAAATGGCCACCCATCTTGGGGTCCTTTTTGTTGCTCGGTGCATCAGGCACTTAAAGGGGCCCACCTGGTTGGGTCCCTCCCTTATTGCTCAATGTGTCAGGTGCTTAAATGGCCCCCACCTGAAGTTGGGGGGTCCTTCTCTGTTGCTTGGCATGTCAGGCACTTAAAGGGACCCCCGACTGGGGTCCTTCACTGTTGGGAGTCTCAGGCACTTAAAGGGGACCATGCCTGGAGTCCTTTTCTGTTTCTTTGCACATCGGGCACTTAAAGGGCCCCCTGCCTGGGTCCTATTGTGTTTGCTTGGCATGACAGACTTTTAAATGGCCACCCTGGCTGGGGTCCTCTTCTGTGGCCTGGTGCGTCAGGCACTTAAAAGGCCACCCTGGCTGGGGTCCTTCTCTGTTGCTTGTCATATCAGCATTTAAAGGCCGCCCTGGCTGAGGACGTTCCCTGTTGGTCAATGTGTCAGGTGCCTAAGGGCCCGCCCACCCCGTTGGGGTCCTTCCTGTTGCTCAGTGTGTCAGGTGTTTTAAAGGGTCCCCATGGTTGGAGTCCTTCTCTGTTGCTTGGAGGGACGGCACTTAAATGGCCACCCTAGCTAGGGTCCTTCTCTATTGCTTCGGTGTGTCAGGCACTAAATGCCTACCCTGGCTGAGGTCCTTCTCTATTACGTGGCGTTGTCAGGCACTTAAAGGGCCTCTGACTGGGTCCTTAACTGTTGCTCACTTCACCAGGTGCTTAAATGACGCCCCTGGCTTGAGTTTTTCCACTGTTGCTTGGTGTGTCTAGGAGCTTAAATGGCCACATTTCCCTGGGTTCCTTATCTGTTGCTTGGTGCATCAGGCACTAAAGCCTGCCCCCGTCCCCCCCCTAACCCCCCCACCACCGGTTTTGGGTCCTTCCCTACTGCTCTCTGTATCATGGGCATAAGGGGCCCCACTGCTTGGGGTCCTTCTCTGTTGCTTGCAACATCAAGCGCTTAAATGGCCAAACTGGCTGGCATCCATCTCTTATTTTTCGTGTCAGTCACTTAAAGGGCCCCCTGGCTGGGTTCCTCTTTTGTTCAGTGCATCAGGCGCTTGAAATGGCCACCCATGTTGGGGTCCTTTTTGTTGCTTGGTGCATCAGGCACTAAAGCCTGCCCCCTTCCGCCCACCCCCAACCTGGTTTGGGTCTTTCCCTACTGCTCTCTGTGTCAGGGGCCTAAGGGGCCCCCCTGCTTGGGGTCCTTCTCTGTTGCTTGCAACATCAAGCGCTTAAATGGCCAAACTGGCTGGCATCCATCTCTTATTTTTCGTGTCAGTCACTTAAAGGGCCCCCTGGCTGGGGGGGCTTCTCTATTACTTGGCACATCAGCCACTTATTAGTGCCCCTGGCTGGGCTCCTTCTCTTTTGTTCAGTGCATCAGGCGCTGAAATGGCCACCCATGTTGGGGTCCTTTTTTGTTGCTCGGTGCATCAGGCACTTAAAGGGCCCACCTGGTGGATCCCTCCCTATTGCTCAATGTGTCAGGTGCTTAAATGGCCCCCACCTGAAGTTGGGGGGTCCTTCTCTGTTGCTTGGCATGTCAGGCACTTAAAGGGACCCCCGACTGGGGTCCTTCACTGTTGGGAGTGTCAGGCACTTAAAGGGGACCGTGCCTGGAGTCCTTTTCTGTTTCTTTGCACATCGGGCACTTAAAGGGCCCCCTGCCTGGGGTCCTATTGTGTTGCTTGGCATGACAGGCTTTTAAAAGGCCACCCTGGCTGGGGTTCTTCTCTGTGGCCTGGTGCGTCAGGCACTTAAAAGGCCACCCTGGCTGGGGTCCTTCTCTGTTGCTTGGGCATATCAGGCATTTAAAGGGCCGCCCTGGCTGAGGACGTTCCCTGTTGGTCAATGTGTCAGGTGCCTAAGGGGCCCCGCCCACCCCGTTGGGGTCCTTCTCTGTTGCTCAGTGTGTCAGGTGTTTAAAGGATCCCCATGGTTGGAGTCCCTTCTCTGTTGCTTGGAGGGACAGGCACTTAAATGGCCACCCTAGCTAGGGTCCTTCTCTATTGCTTCGTGTGTCAGGCACTTAAATGCCTACCCTGGCTGAGGTCCTTCTCTATTACGTGGCGTGTCAGGCACTTAAAGGCCTCTGACTGGGGTCCTTCTCTGTTGTCAGTTCACCAGGTGCTTAAATGACGCCCCTGGCTTGAGTTTTCACTGTTGCTTGGTGTGTCTGGAGCTTAAATGGCCACATTCCCTGGGTTCCTTATCTGTTGCTGGTGCATCAGGCACTAAAGCCTGCCCCCGTCCCACCCCCTACCCCCCCAGCACCCGGTTTGGGTCCTTCCCTACTGCTCTCTGTATCAGGGGCATAAGGGGCCCCCCTGCTTGGGGTCCTTCTCTGTTGCTTGCAACATCAAGCGCTTAAATGGCCAAACTGGCTGGCATCCATCTCTTATTTTCGTGTCAGTCACTTAAAGGGCCCCTGGCTGGGTTTCCTCTTTTGTTCAGTGCATCAGGCGCTGAAATGGCCACCCATGTTGGGGTCCTTTTTTGTTGCTTGGTGCATCAGGCACTAAAGCCTGCCCCCTTCCGCCCACCCCCAACCTGGTTGGGTCTTTCCCTACTGCTCTCTGTGTCAGGGGCCTAAGGGGCCCCCTGCTTGGGGTCCTTCTCTGTTGCTTGCAACATCAAGCGCTTAAATGGCCAAACTGGCTGGCATCCATCCTTATTTTCGTGTCAGTCACTTAAGGGCCCCCTGGCTGGGGGTGCTTCTCTGTTACTTGGCACATCAGCCACTTATTAGTGCCCCTGGCTGGGCTCCTTCTCGTTTTGTTCAGTGCATCAGGCGCTGAAATGGCCACCCATGTTGGGTCCTTTTTTGTTGCCTCGGTGCATCAGGCACTTAAAGGGCCCACCTGGTTGGGTCCCTCCCTATTGCTCAATGTGTCAGGTGCTTTAAATGGCCCTCACCTGAAGTTGGGGGGGTCCTTCTCTGTTGCTGGGGCATGTCAGCACTTAAAGGGACCCCCGACTGGGGGTCCTTCACTGTTGGGAGTGTCAGGCACTTAAAGGGGACCGTGCCTGGAGTCCTTTTCTGTTCTTTGCACATCGGGCACTTAAAGGGCCCCCTGCCTGGGGTCCTATTGTGTTGCTTGGCATGACAGACTTTTAAATGGCCACCCTGGCTGGGGTCCTTCTCTGTGGCCTGGTGCGTCAGGCACTTAAAAGGCCACCCTGGCTGGGGTCCTTCTCTGTTGCTTGGCATATCAGGCATTTAAAGGGCCGCCCTGGCTGAGGACGTTCCCTGTTGGTCAATGTGTCAGGTGCCTAAGGGCCCCGCCCACCCCGTTGGGGTCCTTCTCTGTTGCTCAGTGTGTCAGGTGTTTAAAGGGTCCCCGTGGTTGGAGTCCTTCTCTGTTGCTTGGAGGGACAGGCACTTAAATGGCCACCCTAGCTAGGGTCCTTCTCTATTGCTTCGTGTGTCAGGCATTTAAATGCCTACCCTGGCTGAGGTCCTTCTCTATTACGTGGCGTGTCAGGCACTTAAAGGGCCTCTGACTGGGGTCCTTCTCTGTTGCTCAGTTCACCAGGTGCTTAAATGACGCCCCTGGCTTGAGTTTTTCACTGTTGCTTGGTGTGTCTGGAGCTTAAATGGCCACATTTCCCTGGGTTCCTTATCTGTTGCTGGTGCATCAGGCACTAAAGCCTGCCCCCGTCCCCCCCCTACCCCCCCCGCACCCGGTTTGGGTCCTTCCCCACTGCTCTCTGTATCAGGGCATAAGGGGCCCCCCTGCTTGGGGTCCTTCTCTGTTGCTTGCAAACATCAAGCGCTTAAATGGCCAAACTGGCTGGCATCCATCTCTTATTTTTCGTGTCAGTCACTTAAAGGGCCCCCTGGCTGGGTTCCTCTTTTGTTCAGTGCATCAGGCGCTGAAATGGCCACCCATGTTGGGGTCCTTTTTGTTGCTTGGTGCATCAGGCACTTAAAGGGCCCACCTGGTTGGGTCCCTCTCTATTGCTCAATGTTTCAGGTGCTTAAATGGCCCCCCACCTGCAGTTCGGGGGTCCTTCTCTGTTGCTTGGCATGTCAGGCACTTAAAGGGCCCCCGATTGGGGTCCTTCACTGTTACTTGGTGTGTCAGGCACTTAAAGGGGACCATGCCTGGAGTCCTTTTCTGTTTCTCTGCACATCGGGCACTTAAAGGGCCCCCCTGCCTGGGGGTCCTTCTCTGTTGCTCAGTTCACCAGGTGCTTAAATGATCCCCCTGGCTTGAGTTCTTCACTGTTGCTTGGTGTGTCTGGAGCTTAAATGGCCACATTCCCTGGGTTCCTTTTCTGTTGCTTGGTGCATCAGGCACTAAAGCCTGCCCCCTTCCGCCCACCCCCAACCCTGGTTTGGGTCTTTCCCTACTGCTCTCTGTGTCAGGGCCTAAGGGGCCCCCCTGCTTGGGGTCCTTCTCTGTTGCTTGCAACATCAAGCGCTTAAATGGCCAAACTGGGCTGGCATCCATCTCTTATTTTTCGTGTCAGTCACTTAAAGGGCCCCCTGGCTGGGGGTGGTTCTCTGTTACTTGGACATCAGCCACTTATTAGTGCCCCTGGCTGGGCTCCTTCTCTTTTGTTTCAGTGCATCAGGCGCTTGAAATGGCCACCCATCTTGGGGTCCTTTTTGTTACTCGGTTGCATCAGGCACTTAAAGGCCCACCTGGTTGGGTCCCTCCCTATTGCTCCATGTGTCAGGTGCTTAAATGGCCCCCACCTGAAGTTGGGGGGTCCTTCTCTGTTGCTGGATGTAGGCACTTAAAGGGACCCCCGAATGGGGTCCTTCACTGTTGGGAGTGTCAGGCACTTAAAGGGGACCGTGCCTGGAGTCCTTTTCTGTTTCTTTGCACATCGGGCACTTAAAGGGCCCCCTGCCTGGGGTCCTATTGTGTTGCTTGGCATGACAGGCTTTAAATGGCCACCCTGGCTGGGGTCCTTCTCTGTGCCTGGTGCGTCAGGCACTTAAAAGGCCACCCTGGCTGGGGGTCCTTCTCTGTTGCTTGGCATATCAGGCATTTAAAGGGCCGCCCTGGCTGAGGAGGTTCCCTGTTGGTCAATGTGTCAGGTGCCTAAGGGCCCCGCGCCACCCCGTTGGGGTCCTTCTCTGTTGCTCAGTGTGTCAGGTGTTTAAAGGGTCCCCGTGGTTGGAGTCCTTCTCTGTTGCTTGGAGGGACAGGCACTTAAATGGCCACCCTAGCTAGGGTCCTTCTCTATTGCTTCGTGTGTCAGGCACTTAAATGCCTACCGTGGCTGAGGTCCTTCTCTATTACGTGGCGTGTCAGGCACTTAAGGGCCTCTGACTGGGGTCCTTCTCTGTTGCTCAGTTCACCAGGTGCTTAAATGACGCCCCTGGCTTGAGTTTTTCACTGTTGCTTGGTGTGTCTGGAGCTTAAATGGCCACATTCCCTGGGTTCCTTATCTGTTGCTTGGTGCATCAGGCACTTAAAGCCTGCCCCCGTTCCCCCCCCTACCCCCCCAGCACCCAGATTGGGTCCTTCCCTACTGCTCTCTGTATCAGGGGCATAAGGGGCCCCCCTGCTTGGGGTCCTTCTCTGTTGCTTGCAACATCAAGCGCTTAAATGGCCAAACTGGCTGGCATCCATCTCTTATTTTTCGTGTCAGTCACTTAAAGGGCCCCCTGGCTGGGGGTGGTTCTCTGTTACTTGGCACATCAGCCACTTATTAGTGCCCCTGGCTGGGCTCCTTCTCTTTTGTTCAGTGCATCAGGCGCTGAAATGGCCACCCATCTTGGGGTCCTTTTTTTGTTGCTCGGTGCATCAGGCACTTAAAGGGCCCACCTGGTTGGGTCCCTCCGTATGCTCAATGTGTCAGGTGCTTAAATGGCCCCCACCTGAAGTTGGGGGGGGTCCTTCTCTGTTGCTGGGCATGTCAGGCACTTAAAGGGACCCCCGACTGGGTCCTTCACTGTTGGGAGTGTCAGGCACTTAAAGGGGACCGTGCCTGGAGTCCTTTTCTGTTTCTTTGCCACATCGGGCACTTAAAGGGCCCCCTGCCTGGGGTCCTATTGTGTTGCTTGGCATGACAGGCTTTTAAATGGCCACCCTGGCTGGGTCCTTCTCTGTGGCCTGGTGCGTCAGCACTTAAAAGGCCACCCTGGCTGGGGTCCTTCTCTGTTGCTTGGCATATCAGGCATTTTAAAGGGCCGCCTGGCTGAGGACGTTCCCTGTTGGTCAATGTGTCAGGTGCCTAAGGGCCCCGCCCACCCCGTTGGGGTCCTTCTCTGTTGCTCAGTGTGTCAGGTGTTTAAAGGGTCCCCATGGTTGGAGTCCTTCTCTGTTGCTTGGAGGGACAGGCACTTAAATGGCCACCCTAGCTAGGGTCCTTCTCTACTTGCTTCGTGTGTCAGGCACTAAATGCCTACCATGGCTGAGGTCCTTCTCTATTACGCTGGCGTGTCAGGCACTTAAAGGGCTCTGACTGGGGTCCTTCTCTGTTGTTCAGTTCACAGGTGCTTAAATGACGCCCCTGGCTTGAGTTTTTTCACTGTTGCTTGGTGTGTCTGGAGCTTAAATGGCCACATTCCCTGGGTTCCTTATCTGTTGCTTGGTGCATCAGGCACTAAAGCCTGCCCCCGTCCCCCCCTACCCCCAAGCACCCGGTTTGGGTCCTTCCCTACTTGCTCTCTGTATCAGGGCATAAGGGGGCCCCCCTGCTTGGGGTCCTTCTCTGTTGCTTGGCAACATCAAGCGCTTAAATGGCCAAACTGGCTGGAATCCATCTCTTATTTTTCGTGTTCAGTCACTTAAAGGGCCCCCTGGCTGGGTTCCTCTTTTGTTCAGTGCATCAGGCGCTGAAATGGCCACCCATGTTGGCGTCCTTTTTTGTTGCTTGGTGCATCAGGCACTAAAGCCTGCCCCCTTCCGCCCACCCCCAACCTGGTTTGGGTCTTTCCCTACTGCTCTCTGTGTCAGGGGCCTAAGGGGCCCCCCTGCTTGGGGTCCTTCTCTGTTGCTTGCAACATCAAGCGCTTAAATGGCCAAACTGGCTGGCATCCATCTCTTATTTTTCGTGTCAGTCACTTAAAGGGCCCCTGGCTGGGGTGCTTCTCTGTTACTTGGCACATCAGCCACTTATTAGTGCCCCTGGCTGGGCTCCTTCTCTGTTTGTTCAGTGCATCAGGCGCTGAAATGGCCAACCCATGTTGGGGTCCTTTTTTGTTGCTCGGTGCATCAGGCACTTAAAGGGCCCACCTGGTTGGGTCCCTCCCTATTTGCTCAATGTGTCAGGATGCTTAAATGGCCCTCACCTGAAGTTGGGGGGGTCCTTCTCTGTTGCTGGGCATGTCAGG
The DNA here is from genome assembly GCF_003369695.1 of Bos indicus x Bos taurus. Classification (NCBI taxonomy): domain Eukaryota; kingdom Metazoa; phylum Chordata; class Mammalia; order Artiodactyla; family Bovidae; genus Bos; species Bos indicus x Bos taurus. The sequence continues at coordinate 16,530 of NW_020868010.1, forward strand.
CACTTAAAGGGACCCCCGACTGGGGTCCTTCACTGTTGGGAGTGTCAGGCACTTAAAGGGGACCGTGCCTGGAGTCCTTTTCTGTTTCTTTGCACATCGGGCACTTTAAAGGGCCCCCTGCCTGGGGTCCTATTGTGTTGCTTGGCATGACAGACTTTTAAATGGCCACCCTGGCTGGGTTCCTTCTCTGTGGCCTGGTGCATCAGGCACTAAAAGGCCACCCTGGCTGGGGTCCTTCTCTGTTGCTTGGCATATCAGGCATTTTAAAGGGCCGCCCTGGCTGAGGACGTTCCCTGTTGGTCAATGTGTCAGGTGCCTAAGGGCCCCGCCCACCCGTTGGGGTCCTTCTCTGTTGCTCAGTGTGTCAGGTGTTAAAGGGTTCCCCGTGGTTGGAGTCCTTCTCTGTTGCTTGGAGGGACAGGCACTTAAATGGCCACCCTAGCTTAGGGTCCTTCTCTATTGCTTCGTGTGTCAGGCATTTAAATGCCTTACCCTGGCTGAGGTCCTTCTCTATTACGTGGCGTGTCAGGCACTTAAAGGGCCTCTGACTGGGGTCCTTCTCTGTTTGCTCTAGTTCACCAGGTGCTTAAATGACGCCCCTGGCTTGAGTTTTTCACTGTTGCTTGGTGTGTCTGGAGCTTAAATGGCCACATTCCCTGGGTTCCTTATCTGTTGCTTGGTGCATCAGGCACTAAAGCCTGCCCCCGTCCCCCCCCTACCCCCCCAGCACCCGGTTTGGGTCCTTCCCACTGCTCTCTGTATCAGGGCATAAGGGGCCCCCCTGCTTGGGGTTCCTTCTCTGTTGCTTGCAAACATCATAGGCGGCTTAAATGGCCAAACTGGCTGGCATCCATCTTCTTATTTTTCGTGTCAGTCACTTAAAGGGCCCCCTGGCTGAGGTTCCTCTTTTGTTCGAGTGCATTCAGGCGCTGAGAATGGCCACCCATGTTGGGTCCTTTTTTGTTGCTTGGTGCATCAGGCACTTAAAGGGCCCACCTGGTTGGGTCCCTCTCTATTGCTCAATGTTTCAGGTGCTTAAATGGCCCCCCACCTGCAGTTCGGGGGTCCTTCTCTGTTGCTTGGCATGTCAGGCACTTAAAGGCCCCCGATTGGGGTCCTTCACTGTTACTTGGTGTGTCAGGCACTTAAAGGGGACCATGCCTGGAGTCCTTTTCTGTTTCTCTGCACATCGGGCACTTAAAGGGCCCCTGCCTGGGGTCCTTCTCTGTTGCTCAGTTCACCAGGTGCTTAAATGATCCCCCTGGCTTGAGTTCTTCACTGTTGCTTGGTGTGTCTGGAGCTTAAATGGCCACATTCCCTGGGTTCCTTTTCTGTTGCTTGGTGCATCAGGCACTAAAGCCTGCCCCCTCCGCCCACCCCCAACCTGGTTTGGGTCTTCCCTACTGCTCTCTGTGTCAGGGGCCTAAGGGGCCCCCCTGCTTGGGGTCCTTCTCTGTTGCTTGCAACATTCAAGCGCTTAAATGGCCCAAACTGGCTGGCATCCATCTCTATTTTTCGTGTCAGTCACTTAAACGGGCCCCCTGGCTGGGGGTGGTTCTCTGTTACTTGGGACATCAGCCACTTATTAGTGCCCCTGGCTGGCTCCTTCTCTTTTGTTCAGTGCATCAGGCGCTGAAATTGCCACCAATCTTGGGGTCCTTTTTTGTTACTCGGTGCATCAGGCACTTAAAGGGCCCACCTGGTTGGGTCCCTCCCTATTGCTCCATGTGTAAGGTGCTTAAATGGCCCCCACCTGAAGTTGGGGGGGGTCCTTCTCTGTTGCTTGGCATGTCAGGCAATTAAAGGGACCCCCGAATGGGGTCCTTCACTGTTGGGAGTGTCAGGCAACTTAAAGGGGACCGTGCCTGGAGTCCTTTTCTGTTTCTTTGCACATCGGGCACTTAAAGGGCCCCCCTGCCTGGGTCCTATTGTGTTGCTTGGCATGACAGGCTTTTAAATGGCCACCCTGGCTGGGTCCCTTCTCTGTGGCCTGGTGCGTCAGGCACTTAAAAGGCCACCTGGCTGGGGTCCTTCTCTGTGCTTGGCATATCAGGCATTTAAAGGGCCGCCCTGGCTGAGGAGGTTCCTGTTGGTCAATGTGTCAGGTGCCTAAGGGCCCCGCCCACCCCGTTGGGGTCCTTCTCTGTTGATCAGTGTGTCAGGTGTTTAAAGGGTCCCGTGGTTGGGTCCTTCTCTGTTGCTTGGAGGACAGGCACTTAAATGGCCACCCTAGCTAGGGTCCTTCTCTATTGATTCGTGTGTCAGGCACTTAAATGCCTACCGTGGCTGAGGTCCTTCTCTATTACGTGGCGTGTCAGGCACTTAAAGGGCCTCTGACTGGGGTCCTCTCGTTGCTCAGTTCACCAGGTGCTTAAATGACGCCCCTGGCTTGAGTTTTCACTGTTGCTTGGTGTGTCTGGAGCTTAAATGGCCACATTCCCTGGGTCCTTACTGTTGCTTGGTGCATCAGGCACTAAAGCCTGCCCCGTCCCCCCCCTACCCCCCAGCACCAGTTGGGTCCTTCCCTACTGCTCTCTGTGTCAGGGGCCTAAGGGGCCCCCTGCTTGGGGTCCTTCTCTGTTGCTTGCAACATCAAGCGCTTAAATGGCCAAACTGGCTGGCATCCATCTCTTATTTTTCGTGTCAGTCACTTAAAGGGCCCCCCTGGCTGGGGTGTGCTTCTCTGTTACTTGGCACATCAGCCACTTATTAGTGGCCCCTGGCTGGGCTCCTTCTCTTTTGTTCAGTGCATTCAGGCGCTGTGAAATGGCCACCCATCGTTGGGTCCTTTTTGTTGCTCGGTTGCATCAGGCACTTAAAGGGCCCACCTGGTTGGGTTCCCTCCCTATTGCTCAATGTGTCAGGTGCTTTAAATGGCCCCCACCTGAAGTTGGGGGGTCCTTCTCTGTTGCTGGGCATGTCAGGCACTTAAAGGGACCCCGAACTGGGGTCCTTCACTGTTGGGAGTGTCAGGCACTTAAAGGGGACCGTGCCTGGAGTCCTTTTCTGTTTCTTTGCACATCGGGCACTTAAAGGGCCCCCTGCCTGGGGTCCTATTGTGTTGCTTGGCATGACAGGCTTTTAAATGGCCACCCTGGCTGGGGTCCTTCTCTGTGGCCTGGTGCGTCAGGCACTTAAAGGCCACCCTGGCTGGGGTCCTTCTCTGTTGCTTGGCATATCAGGCATTTAAAGGGCCCCTGGCTGAGGACGTTCCCTGTTGGTCAATGTGTCAGGTGCCTAAGGGCCCCGCCCACCCGTTGGGGTCCTTCTCTGTTGCTCAGTGTGTCAGGTGTTTAAAGGGTCCCCGTGGTTGGAGTCCTTCTCTGTTGCTTGGAGGGACAGGCACTTAAATGGCCACCCTAGCTAGGGTCCTTCTCTATTGCTTCGTGTGTCAGGCACTTAAATGCCTACCCTGGCTGAGGTCCTTCTCTATTACGTGGCGTGTCAGGCACTTAAAGGGCCTCTGACTGGGGTCCTTCTCTGTTGCTCAGTTCACCAGGTGCTTAAATGACCCCCTGGCTTGAGTTTTTCACTGTTGCTTGGTGTGTCTGGAGCTTAAATGGCCACATTCCCTGGGTTCCTTTCTGTTGCTTGGTGCATCAGGCACTAAAGCCTGCGCCCCCTTCCGCCCACCCCCAACCTGGTTGGGTCCTTTCCCTACTGCTCTCTGTATCAGGGGCCTAAGGGGCCCCCCTGCTTGGGGTCTTCTCTGTTGCTTGCAACATCAAGCGCTTAATGGCCAAACTGGCTGGCATCCATCTCTTATTTTCGTGTCAGTCACTTAAAGGGCCCCCTGGCTGGGGGTGCTTCTCTGTTACTTGGCACATCAGCCACTTATTAGTGCCCCTGGCTGGGCTCCTTCTCTTTTGTTCAGTGCATTCAGGCGCTGATGAATGGCCACCCATCTTGGGGTCCTTTTTGTTGCTCGGTGCATCAGGCACTTAAAGGGCCCACCTGGTTGGGTCCCTCCCTATTGCTCAATGTTGTCAGGTGCTTAAATGGCCCCCACCTGAAGTTGGGGGGGTCCTTCTCTGTTGCTGGCATGTCAGGCACTTAAAGGGACCCCCGACTTGGGTCCTTCACTGTTGGGAGTGTCAGGCACTTAAAGGGGACCTGCCTGGAGTCCTTTTCTGTTTCTTTGCACATCGGGCACTTAAAGGGCCCCCTGCCTGGGGTCCTATTGTGTTGCTTGGCATGACAGGCTTTTAAATGGCCACCCTGGCTGGGGTCCTTCTCTTGTGGCCTGGTGCGTCAGGCACTTAAAAGGCCACCCTGGCTGGGGGGTCCTTCTCTGTTGCTTGGCATATCAGGCATTTAAAGGGCCCGCCCTGGCTGAGGACGTTCCCTGTTGGTCAATGTGTCAGGTGCCTAAGGGCCCCCGCCCACCCCGTTGGGGTCCTTCTCTGTTGCTCAGTGTGTCAGGGTGTTTAAAGGGTCCCCATGGGTGGAGTCCTTCTCTGTTGCTTGGAGGGGACAGGCACTTAAATGGCCACCCTAGCTAGGGTCCTTCTCTATTGCTTCGTGTGTCAGGCACTTAAATGCCTACCCTGGCTGAGGTCCTTCTCTATTACGTGCGTGTCAGGCACTTAAAGGGCCTCTGACTGGGGTCCTTCACTGTTGCTCAGTTCACCAGGTGCTAAATGACGCCCCTGGCTTGAGTTTTTCACTGTTGCTTGGTGTGTCTGGAGCTTAAATGGCCACATTCCCTGGGTTCCTTATCTGTTGCTTGGTGCATCAGGCACTAAAGCCTGCCCCCGTCCCCCCCTACCCCCCCAGCACCCGGTTTGGGTCCTTCCCTACTGCTCTCTGTATCAGGGGCATAAGGGGCCCCCTGCTTGGGGTCCTTCTCTGTTGCTTGCAACATCAAGCGCTAAAATGGCCAAACTGGCTGGCATCCATCTCTTATTTTTCGTGTCAGTCACTTAAAGGGCCCCCTGGCTGGGTTCCTCTTTTGTTCAGTGCATCAGGCGCTGAAATGGCCACCCATGTTGGGGTCCTTTTTTGTTGCTTGGTGAATCAGGCACTAAAGCCTGCCCCCTTCCGCCCAACCCCCAAACCTGGTTGGGTCTTTCCCTACTGCTCTCTGTGTCAGGGGCCTAAGGGGCCCCCCTGCTTGGGGTCCTCTCTGTGCTTGCAACAATCAAGCGCTTAAATGGCCAAACTGGCTGGCATCCCATCTCTTATTTTCGTGTCAGTCACTTAAAGGGCCCCCTGGCTGGGGGTGCTTCTCTGTTACTTGGCACATCAGCCACTTTATTAGTGCCCCTGGCTGGGCTCCTTCTCTTTTGTTCAGTGCATCAGGCGCTGGAAATGGCCACCCATTTTGGGGTCCTTTTTTGTTGCTCGGTGCATCAGGCACTTAAAGGGCCCACCTGGTTGGATCCCTCCCTATTGCTCAATGTGTCAGGTGCTTAAATGGCCCCCCACCTGAAGTTGGGGGGGTCCTTCTCTGTTGCTTGGATGTCAGGCACTTAAAGGGACCCCCGACTGGGGTCCTTCACTGTTGGGAGTGTCAGGCACTTAAAGGGGACCGTGCCTGGAGTCCTTTTCTGTTTCTTTGCACATCGGGCACTTAAAGGGCCCCCCTGCCTGGGGTCCTATTGTGTTGCTTGGCATGACAGACTTTAAATGGCCACCCTGGCTGGGGGTCCTTCTCTGTGGCCTGGTGCGTCAGGCCACTTAAAAGGCCACCCTGGCTGGGGGTCCTTCTCTGTTGCTTGGCATATCAGGCATTTAAAGGGCCGCCCTGGCTGAGGACGTTCCCTGTGGTCAATGTGTCAGGTGCCTAAGGCCCCGCCCACCCCGTTTGGGGTCCTTTCTCTGTTTGCTCAGTGTGTCAGGTGTTTAAAGGGTCCCCGTGGTGGAGTCCTTCTCTGTTGCTTGGAGGGACAGGCACTAAATGGCCACCCTAGCTAGGTCCTTCTCTATTGCTTCGTGTGTCAGGCACTTAAATGCCTACCCTGGCTGAGGTCCTTCTCTATTACGTGGCGTGTCAGGCACTTAAAGGGCCTCTGACTGGGGTCCTTCTCTGTTGCTCAGTTCACCAGGTGCTTAAATGACGCCCCTGGCTTGAGTTTTTCACTGTTGCTTGGTGTGGTCTGGAGCTTAAATGGCCACATTCCCTGGGTTCCTTATCTGTTGCTTGGTGCATCAGGCACTAAAGCCTGCCCCGTCCCCCCCCTACCCCCCCACCACCCGGTTTGGGTCCTTTCCTACTGCTCTCTGTATCAGGGGCATAAGGGGCCCCCTGCTTGGGGTCCTTCTCTGTTGCTTGCAACATCAAGCGCCTAAATGGCCAACTGGCTGGCATCCATCTCTTATTTTTCGTGTCAGTCACTTAAAGGGCCCCCTGGCTGGGTTCCTCTTTTGTTCAGTGCATCAGGCGCTGGAAATGGCCACCCATGTTGGGGTCCTTTTTGTTGCTTGGTGCATCAGCACTAAAGCTTGCCCCTTCCGCCCACCCCCAAACCTGGTTTGGGTCTTTCCCTTACTGCTCTCTGTGTCAGGGGCCTAAGGGGCCCCCTGCTTGGGGTCCTTCTCTGTTGCTTGCAACATCAAGCGCTTAAATGGCCAAACTGGCTGGCATCCATCTCTTATTTTTCGTGTCAGTCACTTAAAGGCCCCACTGGCTGGGGTGTTCTCTGTACTTGGCACATCAGCCACTTATTAGTGCCCCTGGCTGGGCTCCTTCTCTTTTGTTCAGTGCATCAGGCGCTGAAATGGCCACCCATCTTGGGGTCCTTTTTGTTGCTCGGTGCATCAGGCACTTAAAGGGCCCACTGGTTGGGTCCCTCCCTATTGCTCAATGTGTCAGTGCTTAAATGGCCCCCACCTGAAGTTGGGGGGTCCTTCTCTGTTGCTTGGCATGTCAGGCACTTAGAAGGGACCCCCGAATGGGGGTCCCTTCACTGTTGGGAGTGTCAGGCACTTAAAGGGGACCGTGCCTGGAGTCCTTTTCTGTTTCTTTGCACATCGGGCACTTAAAGGGCCCCCTGCCTGGGGTCCTATTGTGTTGCTTGGCATGACAGGCTTTTAAATGGCCACCCTGGCTGGGGTCCTTCTCTGTGGCCTGGTGCGTCAGGCACTTAAAAGGCCACCCTGGCTGGGGTCCTTCTCTGTTGCTTGGCATATCAGGCATTAAAGGGCCGCCCTGGCTGAGGACGTTCCCTGTTGGTCAATGTGTCAGGTGCCTAAGGGCCCCGCCCACCCCGTTGGGGTCCTTCTCTGTTGCTCAGTGTGTCAGGTGTTTAAAGGGTCCCCGTGGTTGGAGTCCTTCTCTGTTGCTTGGAGGGACAGGCACTTAAATGGCCACCCTAGCTAGGGTCCTTCTCTATTGCTTCGTGTGTCAGGCACTTAAATGCCTACCCTGGCTGAGGTCCTTCTCTATTACGTGGCGTGTCAGGCACTTAAAGGGCCTCTGACTGGGGTCCTTCTCTGTTGCTCAGTTCACCAGGTGCTTAAATGACGCCCCTGGCTTGAGTTTTCACTGTTGCTTGGTGTGTCTGGAGCTTAAATGGCCACATTCCCTGGGTTCCTTATCTGTTGCTTGGTGCATCAGGCACTAAAGCCTGCCCCCGTCCCCCCCTACCCCCCCAGCACCCGGTTTGGGTCCTTCCCTACTGCTCTCTGTATCAGGGCATAAGGGGCCCCCCTGCTTGGGGTCCTTCTCTGTTGCTTGCAACATCAAGCGCTTAAATGGCCAAACTGGCTGGCATCCATCTCTTATTTTTCGTGTCAGTCACTTAAAGGGCCCCCTGGCTGGGGGTGCTTCTCTGTTACTTGGCACATCAGCCACTTATTAGTGCCCCTGGCTGGGCTCCTTCTCTTTTGTTCAGTGCATCAGGCGCTGAAATGGCCACCCATGTTGGGGTCCTTTTTTGTTGCTCGGTGCATCAGGCACTTAAAGGGCCCACCTGGTTGGGTCCCTCCCTATTGCTCAATGTGTCAGGTGCTTAAATGGCCCCCACCTGAAGTTGGGGGGGTCCTTCTCTGTTGCTTGGCATGTCAGGCACTTAAAGGGACCCCCGACTGGGGTCCTTCACTGTTGGGAGTGTCAGGCACTTAAAGGGGACCGTGCCTGGAGTCCTTTTCTGTTTCTTTGCACATCGGGCACTTAAAGGGCCCCCTGCCTGGGGTCCTATTGTGTTGCTTGGCATGACAGGCTTTTAAATGGCCACCCTGGCTGGGGTCCTTCTCTGTGGCCTGGTGCGTCAGGCACTTAAAAGGCCACCTGGCTGGGGTCCTTCTCTGTTGCTTGGCATATCAGGCATTTAAAGGGCCGCCCTGGCTGAGGACGTTCCCTGTTGGTCAATGTGTCAGGTGCCTAAGGGCCCCGCCCACCCCGTTGGGGTCCTTCTCTGTTGCTCAGTGTGTCAGGTGTTTAAAGGGTCCCCGTGGTTGGAGTCCTTCTCTGTTGCTTGGAGGGACAGGCACTTAAATGGCCACCCTAGCTAGGGTCCTTCTCTATTGCTTCGTGTGTCAGGCACTTAAATGCCTACCTGGCTGAGGTCCTTCTCTATTACGTGGCGTGTCAGGCACTTAAAGGGCCTCTGACTGGGGTCCTTCTCTGTTGCTCAGTTCACCAGGTGCTTAAATGACGCCCCTGGCTTGAGTTTTCCACTGTTGCTTGGTGTGTCTGGAGCTTAAATGGCCACATTCCCTGGGTTCCTTATCTGTTGCTTGGTGCATCAGGCACTAAAGCCTGCCCCCGTCCCCCCCCTACCCCCCCAGCACCCGGTTTGGGTCCTTCCCTACTGCTCTCTGTATCAGGGGCATAAGGGGCCCCCTGCTTGGGGTCCTTCTCTGTTGCTTGCAACATCAAGCGCTTAAATGGCCAAACTGGCTGGCATCCATCTCTATTTTTCGTGTCAGTCACTTAAAGGGCCCCCTGGCTGGGTTCCTCTTTTGTTCAGTGCATCAGGCGCTGAAATGGCCCCCATGTTGGGTCCTTTTTTGTTGCTTGGTGCATCAGGCACTAAAGCCTGCCCCCTTCCCGCCCACCCCCAACCTGGTTTGGTCTTTCCCTACTGCTCTCTGTGTCAGGGGCCTAAGGGGCCCCCTGCTTGGGGTCCTCTCTGTTGCTTGCACATCAAGCGCTAAATGGCCAAACTGGCTGGCATCCATCTCTTATTTTTCGTGTCAGTCACTTAAAGGGCCCCCTGGCTGGGGGTGCTTTCCTGTTACTTCCCACATCAGCCACTTATTAGTGCCCCTGGCTGGGCTCCCTTCTTTGTTCAGGTGCATCAGGCGCTGAAATGGCCACCCATGTTGGGTCCTTTTTTGTTGCTCGGTGCATCAGGCACTTAAAGGGCCCACCTGGTTGGGTCCCTCCCTATTGCTCAATGTGTCAGGTGCTTAAATGGCCCCCCACCTGAAGTTGGGGGGTCCTTCTCTGTTGCTTGGCATGTCAGGCACTTAAAGGGACCCCCGACTGGTGGTCCTTCACTGTTGGGAGTGTCAGGCACTTAAAGGGACCATGCCTGGAGTCCTTTTCTGTTTCTTTGCACATCGCGGCACTTAAAGGGCCCCCCTTGCCTGGGGTCCTATTGTGTTGCTTGGCATGACAGACTTTTAAATGGCCACCCTGCTGGGGTCCTTCTCTGTGCCTGGTGCGTCAGGCACTTTAAAAAGGCCACCCTGGCTGGGGTCCTTCTCTGTTGCTTGGCATATCATGGCATTTTAAGGGCCGCCCTGGCTGAGGACGTTCCCTGTTGGTCAATGTGTCAGGTGCCTAAGGGCCCCGCCCCACCCCGTTGGGTCCTTCTCTGTTGCTCAGTGTTCAGGTGTTTAAAGGGTCCCCACTGGTTGGAGTCCTTCTCTGTTGCTTGAGGGACAGGCACTTAAATGGCCACCCTAGCTAGGTGTCCTTCTCTATTGCTTCGTGTGTCAGGCCACTTAAATGCCCTACCCTGGCTGAGGTCCTTCTCTATTACGTGGCGTGTCAGGCACTTAAAGGGCCTCCTGACTGGGGTCCTTCACTGTTGCTCAGTTCACAGGTGCTTAAATGACGCCCCTGGCTTGAGTTTTCACTGTTGCTTGGTGTGTCTGGAGCTTAAATGGCCCACATTCCCTGGTTCCTTATCTGTTGCTTGGTGCATCAGGCACTAAAGCCTGCCCCCGTCCCCCCCCCTACCCCCCCAGCACCAGTTTGGGTCCTTCCCTTACTGCTCTCTGTATCAGGGGCATAAAGGGGCCCCCCTGCTTGGGGTCCTTCTCTGTTGCTTGCAACATCAAGCGCTTAAATGCCAAACTGGCTGGCATCCATCTCTTATTTTTCGTGTCAGTCACTTAAAGGGCCCCTGGCTGGGTTCCTCTTTTGTTCAGTGCATCAGGCCGCTGAAATGGCCACCCCATGTTGGGGTCCTTTTTGTTGCTTGGTGCATCAGGCACTAAAGCCTGCCCCCTTCCGCCCACCCCCAACCTGGTTTTGGGTCTTTCCCTACTGCTCTCTGTGTCAGGGCCTAAGGGGCCCCCTGCTTGGGGCCTTCTCTGTTGCTTGCAACATTCAAGCGCTTAAATGGCCAAACTGGCTGGCATCCATCTCTTATTTTTCGTGTCAGTCACTTAAAGGGCCCCCTGGCTGGGGGTGGCTTCTCTGTTACTTGCACATCAAGCCACTTATTAGTGCCCCTGGCTGGGCTCCTTCTCTTTTGTTCAGTGCATCAGGCGCTGAAATGGCCACCCATCTTGGGGTCCTTTTTTGTTTGCTCGGTGCATCAGGCACTTAAAGGGCCCACCTGGTTGGATCCCTCCCTATTGCTCAATGTGTCAGGTGCTTAAATGGCCCCCACCTGAAGTTGGGGGGGTCCTTCTCTGTTGCTTGGCATGTCAGGCACTTAAAGGGACCCCCGACTGGGGTCCTTCACTGTTGGGAGTGTCAGGGCACTTAAAGGGGACCGTGCCTGGAGTCCTTTTCTGTTTCTTTGCACATCGGGCACTTAAAGGGCCCCCTGCCTGGGGTCCTATTGTGTTGCTTGGCATGACAGGCTTTTAAAAGGCCACCCTGGCTGGGGGTCTTCTCTGTGGCCCTGGTGCGTCAGGCACTTAAAAGGCCACCCTGGCTGGGGTCCTTCTCTGTTGCTTGGCATATCAGGCATTTAAAGGGCCGCCCTGGCTGAGGAGGTTCCCTGTTGGTCAATGTGTCAGGTGCCTAAGGGCCCCGCCCACCCCGTTGGGTCCTTCTCTGTTGCTCAGTGTGTCAGGTGTTTAAAGGATCCCCATGGTTGGAGTCCTTCTCTGTTGCTTGGAGGGACAGGCACTTAAATGGCCACCCTAGCTAGGGTCCTTCTCTATTGCTTCGTGTGTCAGGCACTTAAATGCCTACCCTGGCTGAGGTCCTTCTCTATTACGTGGCGTGTCAGGCACTTAAAGGGCCTCTGACTGGGGTCCTTCTCTGTTGTTCAGTTCACCAGGTGCTTAAATGACGCCCCTGGCTTGAGTTTTTCACTGTTGCTTGGTGTGTCTGGAGCTTAAATGGCCACATTCCCTGGGTTCCTTATCTGTTGCTTGGTGCATCAGGCACTAAAGCCTGCCCCCGTCCCCCCCTACCCCCCCAGCACCCGGTTTGGGTCCTTCCCTACTGCTCTCTGTATCAGGGGCATAAGGGGCCCCCCTGCTTGGGGTCCTTCTCTGTTGCTTGCAACATCAAGCGCTTAAATGGCCAAACTGGCTGGCATCCATCTCTTATTTTCGTGTCAGTCACTTAAAGGGCCCCCTGGCTGGGTTCCTCTTTTGTTCAGTGCATCAGGCGCTGAAATGGCCACCCATGTTGGGGTCCTTTTTTGTTTCTTGGTGCATCAGGCACTAAAGCCTGCCCCTTCCGCCCACCCCCAACCTGGTTGGGTCTTTCCCTACTGCTCTCTGTGTCAGGGGCCTAAGGGGCCCCCCTGCTTGGGTCCTTCTCTGTTGCTTGCAAACATCAAGCGCTTAAATGGCCAAACTGGCTGGCATCCATCTCTTATTTTTCGTGTCAGTCACTTAAAGGGCCCCTGGCTGGGGGTGCTTCTCTGTTACTTGGCACATCAGCCACTTATTAGTGCCCCTGGCTGGGCTCCTTCTCTTTTGTTCAGTGCATCAGGCGCTGAAATGGCCACCCATGTTGGGGTCCTTTTTTGTTGCTCGGTGCATCAGGCACTTAAAGGGCCCACCTGGTTGGGTCCCTCCCTATTGCTCAATGTGTCAGGTGCTTAAATGGCCCTCACCTGAAGTTGGGGGGGTCCTTCTCTGTTGCTGGGCATGTCAGGCACTTAAAGGGACCCCGACTGGGGTCCTTCACTGTTGGGAGTGTCAGGCACTTAAAGGGGACCGTGCCTGGAGTCCTTTTCTGTTTCTTTGCACATCGGGCACTTAAAGGGCCCCCTGCCTGGGGTCCTATTGTGTTGCTTGGCATGACAGACTTTTAAATGGCCACCCTGGCTGGGGTCCTTCTCTGTGGCCTGGTGCGTCAGGCACTTAAAAGGCCACCCTGGCTGGGGTCCTTCTCTGTTGCTTGGCATATCAGGCATTTAAAGGGCCGCCCTGGCTGAGGACGTTCCCTGTTGGTCAATGTGTCAGGTGCCTAAGGGCCCCGCCCACCCCGTTGGGGTCCTTCTCTGTTGCTCAGTGTGTCAGGTGTTTAAAGGGTCCCCGTGGTTGGAGTCCTTCTCTGTTGCTTGGAGGGACAGGCACTTAAATGGCCACCCTAGCTAGGGTCCTTCTCTATTGCTTCGTGTGTCAGGCATTTAAATGCCTACCCTGGCTGAGGTCCTTCTCTATTACGTGGCGTGTCAGGCACTTAAAGGGCCTCTGACTGGGGTCCTTCTCTGTTGCTCAGTTCACCAGGTGCTTAAATGATCCCCTGGCTGAGTTTTTCACTGTTGCTTGGTGTGTCTGGAGCTTAAATGGCCACATTCCCTGGGTTCCTTATCTGTTGCTTGGTGCATCAGGCACTAAAGCCTGCCCCCGTCCCCCCCCTACCCCCCCAGCACCCGGTTTGGGTCCTTCCCTACTGCTCTCTGTATCAGGGGCATAAGGGGCCCCCCTGCTTGGGGTCCTTCTCTGTTGCTTGCAACATCAAGCGCTTTAAATGGCCAAACTGGCTGGCATCCATCTCTTATTTTTCGTGTCAGTCACTTAAAGGGCCCCCTGGCTGGGTTCCTCTTTTGTTCAGTGCATCAGGCGCTGAAATGGCCACCCATGTTGGGGTCCTTTTTTGTTGCTTGGTGCATCAGGCACTTAAAGGGCCCACCTGGTTGGGTCCCTCTCTATTGCTCAATGTGTCAGGTGCTTAAATGGCCCCCCACCTGCAGTTCGGGGGTCCTTCTCTGTTGCTTGGCATGTCAGGCACTTAAAGGGCCCCCGATTGGGGTCCTTCACTGTTACTTGGTGTGTCAGGCACTTAAAGGGGACCATGCCTGGAGTCCTTTTCTGTTTCTCTGCACATCGGGCACTTAAAGGGCCCCCTGCCTGGGGGTCCTTCTCTGTTGCTCAGTTCACCAGGTGCTTAAATGATCCCCCTGGCTTGAGTTCTTCACTGTTGCTTGGTGTGTCTGGAGCTTAAATGGCCACATTCCCTGGGTTCCTTTTCTGTTGCTTGGTGCATCAGGCACTAAAGCCTGCCCCCTTCCGCCCACCCCCAACCTGGTTTGGGTCTTTCCCTACTGCTCTCTGTGTCAGGGGCCTAAGGGGCCCCCCTGCTTGGGTCCTTCTCTGTTGCTTGCAACATCAAGCGCTTAAATGGCCAAACTGGCTGGCATCCATCTCTTATTTTTCGTGTCAGTCACTTAAAGGGCCCCCTGGCTGGGGGTGGTTCTCTGTTACTTGGGACATCAGCCACTTATTAGTGCCCCTGGCTGGGCTCCTTCTCTTTTGTTCAGTGCATCAGGCGCTGAAATGGCCACCCATCTTGGGGTCCTTTTTTTTTACTCGGTGCATCAGGCACTTAAAGGGCCCACCTGGTTGGGTCCCTCCCTATTGCTCCATGTGTCAGGTGCTTAAATGGCCCCCACCTGAAGTTGGGGGGGTCCTTCTCTGTTGCTTGGCATGTCAGGCACTTAAAGGGACCCCCGACTGGGGTCCTTCACTGTTGGGAGTGTCAGGCACTTAAAGGGGACCGTGCCTGGAGTCCTTTTCTGTTTCTTTGCACATCGGGCACTTAAAGGGCCCCCTGCCTGGGGTCCTATTGTGTTGCTTGGCATGACAGGCTTTTAAATGGCCACCCTGGCTGGGGTCCTTCTCTGTGGCCTGGTGCGTCAGGCACTTAAAAGGCCACCCTGGCTGGGGTCCTTCTCTGTTGCTTGGCATATCAGGCATTTAAAGGGCCGCCCTGGCTGAGGAGGTTCCCTGTTGGTCAATGTGTCAGGTGCCTAAGGGCCCCGCCCACCCCGTTGGGGTCCTTCTCTGTTGCTCAGTGTGTCAGGTGTTTAAAGGGTCCCCGTGGTTGGAGTCCTTCTCTGTTGCTTGGAGGGACAGGCACTTAAATGGCCACCCTAGCTAGGGTCCTTCTCTATTGCTTCGTGTGTCAGGCACTTAAATGCCTACCGTGGCTGAGGTCCTTCTCTATTACGTGGCGTGTCAGGCACTTAAAGGGCCTCTGACTGGGGTCCTTCTCTGTTGCTCAGTTCACCAGGTGCTTAAATGACGCCCCTGGCTTGAGTTTTTCACTGTTGCTTGGTGTGTCTGGAGCTTAAATGGCCACATTCCCTGGGTTCCTTATCTGTTGCTTGGTGCATCAGGCACTAAAGCCTGCCCCCGTCCCCCCCCTACCCCCCCAGCACCCAGTTTGGGTCCTTCCCTACTGCTCTCTGTATCAGGGGCATAAGGGGCCCCCCTGCTTGGGGTCCTTCTCTGTTGCTTGCAACATCAAGCGCTTAAATGGCCAAACTGGCTGGCATCCATCTCTTATTTTTCGTGTCAGTCACTTAAAGGGCCCCCTGGCTGGGGGTGGTTCTCTGTTACTTGGCACATCAGCCACTTATTAGTGCCCCTGGCTGGGCTCCTTCTCTTTTGTTCAGTGCATCAGGCGCTGAAATGGCCACCCATCTTGGGGTCCTTTTTTGTTGCTCGGTGCATCAGGCACTTAAAGGGCCCACCTGGTTGGGTCCCTCCGTATTGCTCAATGTGTCAGGTGCTTAAATGGCCCCCACCTGAAGTTGGGGGGGTCCTTCTCTGTTGCTGGGCATGTCAGGCACTTAAAGGGACCCCGACTGGGGTCCTTCACTGTTGGGAGTGTCAGGCACTTAAAGGGGACCGTGCCTGGAGTCCTTTTCTGTTTCTTTGCACATCGGGCACTTAAAGGGCCCCCTGCCTGGGGTCCTATTGTGTTGCTTGGCATGACAGGCTTTTAAATGGCCACCCTGGCTGGGGTCCTTCTCTGTGGCCTGGTGCGTCAGGCACTTAAAAGGCCACCCTGGCTGGGGTCCTTCTCTGTTGCTTGGCATATCAGGCATTTAAAGGGCCGCCCTGGCTGAGGACGTTCCCTGTTGGTCAATGTGTCAGGTGCCTAAGGGCCCCGCCCACCCCGTTGGGGTCCTTCTCTGTTGCTCAGTGTGTCAGGTGTTTAAAGGGTCCCCATGGTTGGAGTCCTTCTCTGTTGCTTGGAGGGACAGGCACTTAAATGGCCACCCTAGCTAGGGTCCTTCTCTATTGCTTCGTGTGTCAGGCACTTAAATGCCTACCCTGGCTGAGGTCCTTCTCTATTACGTGGCGTGTCAGGCACTTAAAGGGCCTCTGACTGGGGTCCTTCTCTGTTGCTCAGTTCACCAGGTGCTTAAATGATCCCCCTGGCTTGAGTTCTTCACTGTTGCTTGGTGTGTCTGGAGCTTAAATGGCCACATTCCCTTGGTTCCTTTTCTGTTGCTTGGTGCATCAGGCACTAAAGCCTGCCCCCTTCCGCCCACCCCCAACCTGGTTTGGGTCTTTCCCTACTGCTCTCTGTGTCAGGGGCCTAAGGGGCCCCCTGCTTGGGGTCCTTCTCTGTTGCTTGCAACATCAAGCGCTTAAATGGCCAAACTGGCTGGCATCCATCTCTTATTTTTCGTGTCAGTCACTTAAAGGGCCCCCTGGCTGGGGGTGGTTCTCTGTTACTTGGCACATCAGCCACTTATTAGTGCCCCTGGCTGGGCTCCTTCTCTTTTGTTCAGTGCATCAGGCGCTGAAATGGCCACCCATGTTGGGGTCCTTTTTGTTGCTCGGTGCATCAGGCACTTAAAGGGCCCACCTGGTTGGGTCCTCCCTATTGCTCAATGTGTCAGGTGCTTAAATGGCCCCCACCTGAAGTTGGGGGGGTCCTTCTCTGTTGCTTGGCATGTCAGGCACTTAAAGGGACCCCCGACTGGGGTCCTTCACTGTTGGGAGTGTCAGGCACTTAAAGGGGACCGTGCCTGGAGTCCTTTTCTGTTTCTTTGCACATCGGGCACTTAAAGGGCCCCCTGCCTGGGGTCCTATTGTGTTGCTTGGCATGACAGGCTTTTAAATGGCCACCCTGGCTGGGGTCCTTCTCTGTGGCCTGGTGCGTCAGGCACTTAAAAGGCCACCCTGGCTGGGGTCCTTCTCTGTTGCTTGGCATATCAGGCATTTAAAGGGCCGCCCTGGCTGAGGACGTTCCCTGTTGGTCAATGTGTCAGGTGCTAAGGGCCCCGCCCACCCCGTTGGGGTCCTTCTCTGTTGCTCAGTGTGTCAGGTGTTTAAAGGGTCCCCATGGTTGGAGTCCTTCTCTGTTGCTTGGAGGGACAGGCACTTAAATGGCCACCCTAGCTAGGGTCCTTCTCTATTGCTTCGTGTGTCAGGCACTTAAATGCCTACCCTGGCTGAGGTCCTTCTCTATTACGTGGCGTGTCAGGCACTTAAAGGGCCTCTGACTGGGGTCCTTCACTGTTGCTCAGTTCACAGGTGCTTAAATGACGCCCCTGGCTTGAGTTTTTCACTGTTGCTTGGTGTGTCTGGAGCTTAAATGGCCACATTCCCTGGGTTCCTTATCTGTTGCTTGGTGCATCAGGCACTAAAGCCTGCCCCCGTCCCCCCCTACCCCCCCACCACCCGGTTTGGGTCCTTCCCTACTGCTCTCTGTATCAGGGCATAAGGGGCCCCCTGCTTGGGGTCCTTCTCTGTTGCTTGCAACATCAAGTGCTTAAATGGCCAAACTGGCTGGCATCCATCTCTTATTTTTCGTGTCAGTCACTTAAAGGGCCCCCTGGCTGGGTTCCTCTTTTGTTCAGTGCATCAGGCGCTGAAATGGCCACCCATGTTGGGGTCCTTTTTTGTTGCTTGGTGCATCAGGCACTAAAGCCTGCCCCCTTCCGCCCACCCCCAACCTGGTTTGGGTCTTTCCCTACTGCTCTCTGTGTCAGGGGCCTAAGGGGCCCCCCTGCTGGGGTCCTTCTCTGTTGCTTGCAACATCAAGCGCTTAAATGGCCAAACTGGCTGGCATCCATCTCTTAGTTTTCGTGTCAGTCACTTAAAGGGCCCCTGGCTGGGGGTGCTTCTCTGTTACTTGGCACATCAGCCACTTATTAGTGCCCCTGGCTGGGCTCCTTCTCTTTTGTTCAGTGCATCCAGGCGCTGAAATGGCACCCATCTTGGGGTCCTTTTTTGTTGCTCGGTGCATCAGGCACTTAAGGGCCCACCTGGTTGGGTCCCTCCCTATTGCTCAATGTGTCAGGGTGCTTAAATGGCCCCCACCTGAAGTTGGGGGGTCCTTCTCTGTTGCTGGGCATGTCAGGCACTTAAAGGGACCCCCGACTGGGGTCCTTCACTGTTGGAGTGTCAGGCACTTAAAGGGGACCGTGCCTGGAGTCCTTTTCTGTTTCTTTGCACATCGGGCACTTAAAGGGCCCCCTGCCTGGGGTCCTATTGTGTTGCTTGGCATGACAGACTTTTAAATGGCCACCCTGGCTGGGGTCCTTCTCTGTGGCCTGGTGCGTCAGGCACTTAAAAGGCCACCCTGGCTGGGGTCCTTCTCTGTTGCTTGGCATATCAGGCATTTAAAGGGCCGCCCTGGCTGAGGACGTTCCCTGTTGGTCAATGTGTCAGGTGCCTAAGGGCCCCGCCAACCCCGTTGGGGTCCTTCTCTGTTGCTCAGTGTGTCAGGTGTTTAAAGGGTCCCCATGGTTGGAGTCCTTCTCTGTTGCTTGGAGGGACAGGCACTTAAATGGCCACCCTAGCTAGGGTCCTTCTCTATTGCTTCGTGTGTCAGGCACTTAAATGCCTACCCTGGCTGAGGTCCTTCTCTATTACGTGGCGTGTCAGGCACTTAAAGGGCCTCTGACTGGTGTCCTTCACTGTTGCTCAGTTCACCAGGTGCTTAAATGACGCCCCTGGCTTGAGTTTTTCACTGTTGCTTGGTGTGTCTGGAGCTTAAATGGCCACATTCCCTGGGTTCCTTATCTGTTGCTTGGTGCATCAGGCACTAAAGCCTGCCCCGTCCCCCCCCTACCCCCCCAGCACCCGGTTTGGGTCCTTCCCTACTGCTCTCTGTATCAGGGGCATAAGGGGCCCCCCTGCTTGGGGTCCTTCCTGTGCTTGCAACATCAAGCGCTTAAATGGCCAAACTGGCTGGCCTCCATCTCTTATTTTTCGTGTCAGTCACTTAAAGGGCCCCCTGGCTGGGTTCCTCTTTTGTTCAGTGCATCAGGCGCTGAAAATGGCCACCCATGTTGGGGTCCTTTTTTGTTGCTTGGTGCATCAGGCACTTAAAGGGCCCACTGGTTGGGTCCCTCTCTATTGCTCAATGTGTCAGGTGCTTAAATGGCCCCCCACCTGCAGTTCGGGGGTCCTTCTCTGTTGCTTGGCATGTCAGGCACTTAAAGGGCCCCCGATTGGGGTCCTTCACTGTTACTTGGTGTGTCAGGCACTTAAAGGGGACCATGCCTGGAGTCCTTTCTGTTCTCTGCACATCGGGCACTTAAAGGGCCCCCTGCCTGGGGTCCTTCTCTGTTGCTCAGTTAACCAGGTGCTGAATGATCCCCCTGGCTTGAGTTCTTCACTGTTGCTTGGTGTGTCTGGAGCTTAAATGGCCACATTCCCTTGGTTCCTTTTCTGTTGCTTGGTGCATCAGGCACTAAAGCCTGCCCCCTTCCGCCCACCCCCAACCTGGTTTGGGTCTTTCCCTACTGCTCTCTGTGTCAGGGGCCTAAGGGGCCCCCCTGCTTGGGGTCCTTCTCTGTTGCTTGCAACATCAAGCGCTTAAATGGCCAAACTGGCTGGCATCCATCTCTTATTTTTCGTGTCAGTCACTTAAAGGGCCCCCTGGCTGGGGGTGGTTCTCTGTTACTTGGCACATCAGCCACTTATTTAGTGCCCCTGGCTGGGCTCCTTCTCTTTTGTTCAGTGCATCAGGCGCTGAAATGGCCACCCATCTTGGGGTCCTTTTTTGTTGCTCGGTGCATCAGGCACTTAAAGGCCCACCTGGTTGGGTCCCTCCCTATTGCTCAATGTGTCAGGTGCTTAAATGGCCCCCACCTGAAGTTGGGGGGGTCCTTCTCTGTTGCTGGGCATGTCAGGCACTTAAGGGACCCCCGACTGGGGTCCTTCACTGTTGGGAGTGTCAGGCACTTAAAGGGGACCGTGCCTGGAGTCCTTTTCTGTTTCTTTGCACACATCGGGCACTTAAAGGGCCCCCTGCCTGGGGTCCTATTGTGTTGCTTGGCATGACAGGCTTTTAAATGGCCACCCTGGCTGGGGTCCTTCTCTGTGGCCTGGTGCGTCAGGCACTTAAAAGGCCACCCTGGCTGGGGTCCTTCTCTGTTGCTTGGCATATCAGGCATTTAAAGGGCCGCCCTGGCTGAGGACGTTCCCTGTTGGTCAATGTGTCAGGTGCCTAAGGGCCCCGCCCACCCCGTTGGGGTCCTTCTCTCTGTTGCTCAGTGTGTCAGGTGTTTAAAGGGTCCCCGTGGTTGGAGTCCTTCTCTGTTGCTTGGAGGGACAGGCACTTAAATGGCCACCCTAGCTAGGGTCCTTCTCTATTGCTTCGTGTGTCAGGCACTTAAATGCCTACCGTGGCTGAGGTCCTTCTCTATTACGTGGCGTGTCAGGCACTTAAAGGGCCTCTGACTGGGGTCCTTCTCTGTTGCTCAGTTCACCAGGTGCTTAAATGACGCCCCTGGCTTGAGTTTTTCACTGTTGCTTGGTGTGTCTGGAGCTTAAATGGCCACATTCCCTGGGTTCCTTATCTGTTGCTTGGTGCATCAGGCACTAAAGCCTGCCCCCGTCCCCCCCCTACCCCCCAGCACCCGGTTTGGGTCCTTCCCTACTGCTCTCTGTATCAGGGGCATAAGGGGCCCCCCTGCTTGGGGTCCTTCTCTGTTGCTTGCAACATCAAGCGCTTAAATGGCCAACTGGCTGGCATCCATCTCTTATTTTTCGTGTCAGTCACTTAAAGGGCCCCCTGGCTGGGTTCCTCTTTTGTTCAGTGCATCAGGCGCTGAAATGGCCACCCATGTTGGGGTCCCTTTTTTGTTGCTTGGTGCATCAGGCACTAAAGCCTGCCCCCTTCCTCCGCCCCCACCCCCAACCTGGTTTGGGTCTTTCCCTACTGCTCTCTGTGTCAGGGGCCTAAGGGCCCCCCTGCTTGGGGTCCTTCTCTGTTGCTTGCAACATCAACGCTTAAATGGCCAAACTGGCTGGCATCCATCTCTTATTTTTCGTGTCAGTCACTTAAAGGGCCCCCTGGCTGGGGGTGCTTCTCTGTTACTTGGCACATCAGCCACTTATTAGTGCCCCTGGCTGGGCTCCTTCTCTTTTGTTCAGTGCATCAGGCGCTGAAATGGCCACCCATGTTGGGGTCCTTTTTTGTTGCTCGGTGCATCAGGCACTTAAAGGGCCCACCTGGTTGGGTTCCCTCCCTATTGCTCAATGTGTCAGGTGCTTAAATGGCCCCCACCTGAAGTTGGGGGGGTCCTTCTCTGTTGCTGGGCATGTCAGCACTTAAAGGGACCCCCGACTGGGGTCCTTCACTGTTGGGAGTGTCAGGCACTTAAAGGGGACTGTGCCTGGAGTCCTTTTCTGTTTCTTGCACATCGGGCACTTAAGGGCCCCCTGCCTGGGGTCCCTATTGTGTTGCTTGGCATGACAGACTTTAAATGGCCACCCTGGCTGGGGTCCTTCTCTGTGGCCTGGTGCGTCAGGCACTTAAAAGGCCACCCTGGCTGGGGTCCTTCTCTGTTGCTTGGCATATCAGGCATTAAAGGGCCGCCCTGGCTGAGGACGTTCCCTGTTGGTCAATGTGTCAGGTGCCTAAGGGCCCCGCCCACCCCGTTGGGGTCCTTCTCTGTTGCTCAGTGTGTCAGGTGTTTAAAGGGTCCCCGTGGTTGGAGTCCTTCTCTGTTGCTTGGAGGGACAGGCACTTAAATGCCACCCTAGCTAGGGTCCTTCTCTATTCTTCGTGTGTCAGGCACTTAAATGCCTACCCTGGCTGAGGTCCTTCTCTATTACGTGGCGTGTCAGGCACTTAAAGGGCCTCTGACTGGGGTCCTTCACTGTTGCTCAGTTCACCAGGTGCTTAAATGACGCCCCTGGCTTGAGTTTTTCACTGTTGCTTGGTGTGTCTGGAGCTTAAATGGCCACAATTCCCTGGGTTCCTTATCTGTTGCTTGGTGCATCAGGCACTAAAGCTGCCCCCGTCCCCCCCCTACCCCCCC